>NW_024470723.1:320350-544080 GCF_017639515.1 Carcharodon carcharias
ATCCAGTGATACCGATCATGAAACCGCTCGCTCCACATTGTCCGCTCACACCGCTGAACATGCCGGAATTGGGTGGCACAGTAAATCCCCACCACCATTTTATCAAACACAAGAATGCTTTTTTTTTAATAAAACACACAAAACTAGAACACAGGCAGTTTTTTAAAAAATGCAAATAATTTTATCAAACACTCAGTTCTGTAACACATGAAAACCGCTTTATTATGCAAAAAGTTTCATAGGACATCAAAACTGTTTTTACAAAACATACAAAATGTATTTTAAAGCAAAGCTTTGTGAAGCATCAGAACAATTTTCCAAATCACTCAAATAATTTTATAAAACAGGCAAACAGATTTATAAAACACGCAAACTGTTTTATAGAACACACAAACTGTTTAATAGAACATGTAAACAGCTTTATTGAACACACAAAATGTTTTAAAGAACGTGCAAACAGCTTTATAAAACACACAAACTGTTTTATAGAACATGTAAACAGCTTTATTGAACACACAAAATGTTTTAAAGAGCATGCAAACAGCTTTATAAAACACGCAAACTGTTTTATAGAACACACAAACTGTTTAATAGAACATGCAAACAGCTTTAAAAAACACACAAACTGTTTTATAGAATACATCAAATGTTTTAAAGAGCATGCAAATAGCTTTATAAAACACATCAACAGATTTATAGAACCTTGCAAACAGCTTTATAAAACATGCAAACTGTCTTATAGAACATGCAAACTGTTTTATAGAACACACAAACTGTTTTATTAAACATGCAAACAGCTTTATAAAACATGCAAAGAGCTTTATAAAACACGTCAACTGATTTATAGAACATGCAAAAAGATTTATAAAACAAGCAAACTGTTTTTTAAAACACAGATACAGCTTTATAAAACAGGCAAACTGTTTTAAAGAACATGCAAACTGGTTAAAAAAAACACACAAACTTTTATAGAACCTGCAAACAGTTTAATAAAACATGCAAACTATTGTATAGAACATGCAAACAGCTTTATAAAACATGCAAACTGTTATATAGAACTTGCAAACAGTATTATAGAACACACAAACTGTTTTATAGAACATGCAAACAGTTTTATACAACATGCAAACTGTTTTATAGAACATGCAAACAGTTTTATAGAACACACAAACTGTTTTATTAAACATGCAAACAGCTTTATAAAACATGCAAAGAGCTTTATAAAACACGTCAACTGATTTATAGAACATGCAAAAAGATTTATAAAACAAGCAAACTGTTTTTTAAAACACAGATACAGCTTTATAAAACAGGCAAACTGTTTTAGAGAACATGCAAACAGTATTATAGAACACACAAACTGTTTTATAGAACATGCAAACAGTTTTATACAACATGCAAACTGTTTTATAGAACATGCAAACAGCTTTATAAAACATGCAAACTGTTATATAGAACATGCAAACAGTATTATAGAACACACAAACTGTTTTATAGAACATGCAAACAGTTTTATACAACATGCAAACTGTTTTATAGAACATGCAAACAGTTTTATAAAACACACAATCTGTTTTATAGAACATGCAAACAGATTTATAAAACATGCAAACAGTTTTACAGAACCTGCAAACAGTTTAATAAAACACACAAACTGTTTTATAAAACAAGCAAAGAGTTTAATAAAACACACAAACTGTTTTATAGAACATGCAAACTGTTTTATAGAACCTGCAAACAGCTTTATAAAACATGCAAACAGTTTTATAAAACAAGGAAACTGTTTTAAAGAAAATGCAAACTATTTCATAAAACACTCCAACTGTTTTATAGAACGTGCAAACTGCTTTATAAAACACCAAAACTATTTTATAGAACATGCAAACTGTTTTATAGAACAAGCAAACAGTTTTATAAAACACGCAAACTCTTTTATAGAACCTGTAAAAAGTTTAATAAAACATGCAAACTATTGTACAGAACATGCAAACTGCTTTATAAAACATGCAAACTGTTTTATAGAACATGCAAACAGGTTTATACAACATGCAAACTGTTTTATAGAACATGCAAACAATTTTATAAAACATGCAAACTATTGTATAGAACATGCAAACAGCTTTATAAAACATGCAAACTGTTTTATAGAACATGCAAACAGTTTTTTAAAACATGCAAACTGTTTTATAGAACATGCAAACAGTTTCATAAAACACTCCAACTGTTTTATAAAACACACAAACTATTTTATAGAACATGCAAATTGTTTTATAGAACATGCAAACAGTTTTATAAAACACGCAAACAGTTTTATAGAACATGCTAACTGTTTTATAAAATACATAAAATTTTTATAGAACATGCTAAAAGTTTTATAGAACATGCAAACTGTCTTATAGAACGTGCAAACTGTTTCATAAAACACTCCAACTGTTTTATAGAAAATGCAAACTGTTTTTTAGAACATGCAAACAGTTTTATAAAACACGCAAACTGTTTTATAGAACACGCTAACTGTTTTAAAGAACATGCAAACTGTTTTATAAAACACACAAACTGTTTTATACAACATGCAAAAAGCTTTATAAAACTTGCAAACGGTTTTATAGAACATGCAAACAGTTTTATAGAACACACAAACTGTTTTATAGAACACGCTAACTGTTTTAAAGAACATGCAAACTGTTTTATAAAACACACAAACTGTTTTATACAACATGCAAAAAGCTTTATAAAACTTGCAAACGGTTTTATAGAACATGCAAGCAGTTTTATAGAACATGGAAACAGTTATAAACAACAAGCAAACAGTTTTATAGAACATGGAAACAGTTTTATAAAACACACAAACTGTTTTATAGAACAAGCAAACAGCTTTAGAAAACATGCAAACAGTTTTATAGAACATGCAAACAGTTTAATAAAACACAAAAACTGTTTGATAAAACAAGCAAACAGTTTAATAAAACACACAAATTGTTTTATAGAACATGCAAACAGTTTTATAAAACACACAAACTGTTTTATAGAGCCTGCAAATAGTTTTATAAAACATGCAAACTATTGAATAGAACATGCAAACAGCTTTATAAAACTTGCAAACAGTTTTATAGAACTTGCAAACTGTTTTATAGAAAATGCAAACTGTTTCATAAAAAACTCGAACTATTTCATAGAACATGCAAACTGTTTTATAGAACATGCAAACAGTTTTATAAAACACGCAAACTGTTTTATAGAGCCTGCAAACAGTTTAATAAAACATGCTACCTATTGTATAGAACATGCAAACTGCTTTATAAACATGCAAACTGTTTTATAGAACATGCAAACTGTTTTATAGAACACACAAACTGTTTTATAGAACATGCACAGTTTCATAAAACACTCCAACTGTTAAATTGAACATACAAACTGTTTTATAAAACACACAAACTATTTTATAGAACATGCAAACTGTTTTATAGAACATGCAAACAGTTTTATAGAACATGCAAACAGTTTTATAAAACACGCATACAGTTTTATAGAACATGCTAACTGTTTTATAGAACTTGCAAACTGTTTTATAAAACACTCAAAATTTTTTATAGAACATGCTAAAAGTTTTTTAGAACATGCAAACAGTTTTATAAAACACGCAAAATGCTTTATAGAACATGGAAACTGTCTTATACAACGTGCAAACTGCTTCATAAAACACTCCAACTGTTTTATAGAAAATGCAAACAGTTTCATAAAACACACAAACTGTTATATGGAACATGCAAACTGTATTATAGAACATGCAAACTGTTTTATAAAACACGCAAGCTGTTTTATAGAACATGCAAAATGTTCAATAAAACAAACTGTTTTATAAAACATGCAAGCAGCTTTAAAAAACATGCAAACTGTTTTATAGAACCTGCAAACAATTTAATAAAACATCCAAACCATTGTATAGAACATGCAAACAGCTTTATAAAACATGCAAACTGTTTTATAGAACATGCAAACAGTTTTATAGAACACACAAACTGTTTTATAGATAATGCAAACAGTTTTATACAACATGCAAACTGTTTTATGGAACATGCAAACAGCTTTATAAAACACACAGTTTATAGAACCTGCAAACAGTTTAATAAAACACACAAACAGTTTTATAAAACAAGCAAACAGTTTAATAAAACACACAAACTGTTTTATAGAACATGCAAACAGTTTTATAGAACACACAAACTGTTTTATAGATAATGCAAACAGTTTTATACAACATGCAAACTGTTTTATGGAACATGCAAACAGCTTTATAAAACACACAGTTTATAGAACCTGCAAACAGTTTAATAAAACACACAAACAGTTTTATAAAACAAGCAAACAGTTTAATAAAACACACAAACTGTTTTATAAAACATGCAAACTGTTTTATAGAACATGCAAACAGTTTTATACAACATGCAAACTGTTTTATGGAACATGCAAACAGCTTTATAAAACACACAGTTTATAGAACCTGCAAACAGTTTAATAAAACACACAAACAGTTTTATAAAACAAGCAAACAGTTTAATAAAACACACAAACTGTTTTATAGAACCTGTAAATAGTTTTATAAAACATGCAAACTATTGAATAGAACATGCAAACAGCTTTATAAAACATGCAAACAGTTTCATAAAACACGGAAACTGTCTAACAGAAAATGCAAACTGTTTCATAAAACACACAAACTGTTTTACAGAACATGCAAACTGCTTTATAAAACACCCAAACTATTTTATGGAACATGCAAACTGTTTTATAGAACAAGCAAACAGTTTTATAAAACACGCAAACTGTTTTATAAAACATGCAAATAGCTTTATAAAACACGCAAACTGTTTTATAGAACCTGCAAACAGATTAATAAAACATGCAAACTATTGTATAGAACATGCAAACTGCTTTATAAAACATGCAAACCATTTAATAGAAAATGCAAACAGTTTTATACAACATGCAAACTGTTTTATAGAACATGCAAACAGCTTTATAAAACATGCAAACTGTTTTATAGAACATGCAAACAGTTTTTTAAAACACACAAACTGTTTTATAGAACATGCAAACAGGTTCATAAAACACCCAAACTATTTTATAGAACATGCAAACTGTTTTATAAAACCCGCAAACTGCTTTATAGAACATATAAACTGTCTTATAGAACGTGCAAACTGTTTCATAAAACACTCCAACTGTTTTATAGAAAATGCAAACAGTTTCATAAAACACACAAACTGTTATATAGAACATGCAAACTGTTTTATAAAACACCCAAACTGTTTTATATAACACGCTAACTGTTTTAAAGAACATGCAAACTGTTTTATAAAACACACAAACTGTTTTATACAGCATGCAAACTGTTTTATAAAACAAGCAAACTGTTTTATAGAACACACAAACAGTTTAATAAAACACAGAAACTGTTTTAAAAAACATGCAAACAGCTTTATAACACATGCAGTTTTATAGAACCTGCAAACAGTTTAATAAAACATGCAAACTATTGTATAGAACATGCAATCAGCTTGATAAAACATGCAAACTGTTTTATAGAACATGCAAACAGTTTTATAGAACACACAAACTGTTTTATAGAACATGCAAACAGTTTTATAGAACATGCAAACAGTTTTATAAAACACACAATCTGTTTTATAGAACATGCAAACAGCTTTATAAAACATGCAAACAGTTTTATAGAACCTACAAACAGTTGAATAAAACACACAAACTGTTGTATAAATCAAGCAGTTTATTAAAACACACAATCTGTTTTATAGAACATGCAATCTGTTTTATAGATGATGCCAACAGTTTTATAAAACATGCAAACTGTTTCATAAAACACTCCAACTGTTTTATAGAAAGTGCAAACAGTTTCATAAAACACACACTGTTATATAGAACATGCAAATTGTTTTGTAGAACATGCAAACTGTTTTTTAGATCATGCAAACAGTTTTATAAAACACACAAACTGTTTTATAGAACACGCAAGCAGTTTTATAAAACACTCCAACTGTTTTATAGAACATGCAAACTCTTTTATAGAAGATGCCAACAGTTTTATAAAACACGCAAACTGTTTTATAGAACATGCAAACTCTTTTATAGAAGATGCCAACAGTTTTATAAAACACGCAAACTGTTTTATAGAACACGCAAACAGTTTTATAAAACACTCCAACAGTTTTATAGAACATGCAAACTCTTTTATAGAAGATGCCAACAGTTTTATAAAACACGCAAACTGTTTCATAAAACACTCCAACAGTTTTATAGAACATGCAAATTGTTTTATAGAACATGCAAACTGTTTTTTAGATCATGCAAACAGTTTTATAAAACACTCCAACTGTTTTATAGAACATGCAAACTCTTTTATAGAAGATGCCAACAGTTTTTTAAAACACGCAAACTGTTTCATAAAAAACTCCAACTGTTTTATAGAAAGTGCAAACAGTTTCATAAAAAACACAAACTGTTATATAGAACATGCAAATTGTTTTATAGATCATGCAAACTGTTTTATAGAACATGCAAACTGTTTTTTAGAACATGCAAACAGTTTTATAAAACACGCAAACTGTTTTATAGAACACGCAAACAGTTTTATATAACAGGCAAACTGTTTCATAAAACACTACAACAGTTTTATAGAAAGTGCAAAACGTTTCATAAAACACTGAAACTGTTATACAGAACATGCAAACTGTTTTATAGAACATGTAAAATGTTTTATAAAACATGCAAACTAGTGTATAGAACATGCAAACAGCTTTATAAAATGTGCAAACTGTTTTATGGATCATGCAAACAGTTTTTAAAACACGCAAACTGTTTTATAGAATTTGCAAACAATTTCATAAAACACTCCAACTGTTTTATAGAAAATGCAAACAGTTTCATAAAACATGCAAACTGTTATATAGAACATGCAAACTGTTTTATAGAACATGCAAACAGTTTCATAAAACACGCAAACTGTTTTATAGAACACGCAAACTGTTTAATAGAACAATGCAAACAGTTTTATAAAACACACAGACTGTTTCATAGAACATGCAAAGAGTTTTATAAAACATGCAAAGTTTTATAAAACATGCAAACTGTTTTATAGAACATGCTAACTTTTTTAGAACATGCAAACAGTTTTATAGAACTCACAGAATATTTTATAGAACATGCAAACTGTTTTATGAAACACACAAACAGTTTTATAAAACACGCAAACTGTTTCATAAAACACTCCACATGTTTTATAGAAAGTGCTAACAGTTTCATAAAACACACAAACTATTGTATAGAACATGCTAACTGCTTTATAAAACATGCTATCTGTTTTATAGAACATGCAAACAGATTTTTGGAACACTCAAACTGTTTTATAGAACGTGCAAACTGTTTTATACAACAGGCAAATTGATATATAGAACATGAAAACAGTTTTATAAAACATGCAAACTACTGTATAGAACATGCAAACAGCTTTATAAAATGTTCAAACTGTTTTATAGAACATGCAAACTCTTTTATAGAAGATGCCAACAGTTTTATAAAACACTCCAACTGTTTTATAGAACATGCAAACTCTTTTATAGAAGATGCCAACAGTTTTATAAAACACGCAAACTGTTTTATAGAACACGCAAACAGTTTTATAAAACACTCCAACAGTTTTATAGAACATGCAAACTCTTTTATAGAAGATGCCAACAGTTTTATAAAACACGCAAACTGTTTCATAAAACACTCCACATGTTTTATAGAAAGAGCTAACAGTTTCATAAAACACACAAACTATTGTATAGAACATGCTAACTGCTTTATAAAACATGCTATCTGTTTTATAGAACATGCAAACAGATTTTTGGAACACTCAAACTGTTTTATAGAACGTGCAAACTGTTTTATACAACAGGCAAATTGATTTATAGAACATGAAAACAGTTTTATAAAACATGCAAACTACTGTATAGAACATGCAAACAGCTTTATAAAATGTTCAAACTGTTTTATAGAACATGCAAACTCTTTTATAGAAGATGCCAACAGTTTTATAAAACACGCAAACTGTTTTATAGAACATGCAAACTCTTTTATAGAAGATGCCAACAGTTTTATAAAACACGCAAACTGTTTTATAGAACACGCAAACAGTTTTATAAAACACTCCAACAGTTTTATAGAACATGCAAACTCTTTTATAGAAGATGCCAACAGTTTTATAAAACACGCAAACTGTTTCATAAAACACTCCAACTGTTTTATAGAAAGTGCAAACAGTTTCATAAAACACACAAACTGTTATATAGAACATGCAAATTGTTTTATAGAACATGCAAACTGTTTTTTAGATCATGCAAACAGTTTTATAAAACACGCAAACTGTTTTATAGAACAAGCAAACAGTTTTATAAAACACTCCAACTGTTTTATAGAACATGCAAACTACTGTATAGAACATGCAAACAGCTTTATAAAATGTTCAAACTGTTTTATGGAACATGCAAACAGTTTTATAAAACATGCATACTATTGTATAGAACATGCAAACAGCTTTATAAAACATACAAACTGTTTTATAGAACACGCTAACTGTTTTATGGAACATGCAAACTGTTTTATTGAATATGCAAACAGTTTCATAAAACATTCCAACTGTTTTATAGAACAATGCAAACAGTTTTATAAAACACACAAACTGTTTTGTAGAACACGCAAACAGTTTTATAAAACATGCAAACTACTGTATAGAACATGCAAACAGCTTTATAAAATGTTCAAACTGTTTTATAGAACATGCAAACTCTTTTATAGAAGATGCCAACAGTTTTATAAAACACTCCAACTGTTTTATAGAACATGCAAACTCTTTTATAGAAGATGCCAACAGTTTTATAAAACACGCAAACTGTTTTATAGAACACGCAAACAGTTTTATAAAACACTCCAACAGTTTTATAGAACATGCAAACTCTTTTATAGAAGATGCCAACAGTTTTATAAAACACGCAAACTGTTTCATAAAACACTCCACATGTTTTATAGAAAGAGCTAACAGTTTCATAAAACACACAAACTATTGTATAGAACATGCTAACTGCTTTATAAAACATGCTATCTGTTTTATAGAACATGCAAACAGATTTTTGGAACACTCAAACTGTTTTATAGAACGTGCAAACTGTTTTATACAACAGGCAAATTGATTTATAGAACATGAAAACAGTTTTATAAAACATGCAAACTACTGTATAGAACATGCAAACAGCTTTATAAAATGTTCAAACTGTTTTATAGAACATGCAAACTCTTTTATAGAAGATGCCAACAGTTTTATAAAACACGCAAACTGTTTTATAGAACATGCAAACTCTTTTATAGAAGATGCCAACAGTTTTATAAAACACGCAAACTGTTTTATAGAACACGCAAACAGTTTTATAAAACACTCCAACAGTTTTATAGAACATGCAAACTCTTTTATAGAAGATGCCAACAGTTTTATAAAACACGCAAACTGTTTCATAAAACACTCCAACTGTTTTATAGAAAGTGCAAACAGTTTCATAAAACACACAAACTGTTATATAGAACATGCAAATTGTTTTATAGAACATGCAAACTGTTTTTTAGATCATGCAAACAGTTTTATAAAACACGCAAACTGTTTTATAGAACAAGCAAACAGTTTTATAAAACACTCCAACTGTTTTATAGAACATGCAAACTACTGTATAGAACATGCAAACAGCTTTATAAAATGTTCAAACTGTTTTATGGAACATGCAAACAGTTTTATAAAACATGCATACTATTGTATAGAACATGCAAACAGCTTTATAAAACATACAAACTGTTTTATAGAACACGCTAACTGTTTTATGGAACATGCAAACTGTTTTATTGAATATGCAAACAGTTTCATAAAACATTCCAACTGTTTTATAGAACAATGCAAACAGTTTTATAAAACACACAAACTGTTTTGTAGAACACGCAAACTGTTTTATAGAACATGCAAACTACTGTATAGAACATGCAAACAGCTTTATAAAATGTTCAAACTGTTTTATAGAACATGCAAACTCTTTTATAGAAGATGCCAACAGTTTTATAAAACACTCCAACTGTTTTATAGAACATGCAAACTCTTTTATAGAAGATGCCAACAGTTTTATAAAACACGCAAACTGTTTTATAGAACACGCAAACAGTTTTATAAAACACTCCAACAGTTTTATAGAACATGCAAACTCTTTTATAGAAGATGCCAACAGTTTTATAAAACACGCAAACTGTTTCATAAAACACTCCACATGTTTTATAGAAAGAGCTAACAGTTTCATAAAACACACAAACTATTGTATAGAACATGCTAACTGCTTTATAAAACATGCTATCTGTTTTATAGAACATGCAAACAGATTTTTGGAACACTCAAACTGTTTTATAGAACGTGCAAACTGTTTTATACAACAGGCAAATTGATTTATAGAACATGAAAACAGTTTTATAAAACATGCAAACTACTGTATAGAACATGCAAACAGCTTTATAAAATGTTCAAACTGTTTTATAGAACATGCAAACTCTTTTATAGAAGATGCCAACAGTTTTATAAAACACGCAAACTGTTTTATAGAACATGCAAACTCTTTTATAGAAGATGCCAACAGTTTTATAAAACACGCAAACTGTTTTATAGAACACGCAAACAGTTTTATAAAACACTCCAACAGTTTTATAGAACATGCAAACTCTTTTATAGAAGATGCCAACAGTTTTATAAAACACGCAAACTGTTTCATAAAACACTCCAACTGTTTTATAGAAAGTGCAAACAGTTTCATAAAACACACAAACTGTTATATAGAACATGCAAATTGTTTTATAGAACATGCAAACTGTTTTTTAGATCATGCAAACAGTTTTATAAAACACGCAAACTGTTTTATAGAACAAGCAAACAGTTTTATAAAACACTCCAACTGTTTTATAGAACATGCAAACTACTGTATAGAACATGCAAACAGCTTTATAAAATGTTCAAACTGTTTTATGGAACATGCAAACAGTTTTATAAAACATGCATACTATTGTATAGAACATGCAAACAGCTTTATAAAACATACAAACTGTTTTATAGAACACGCTAACTGTTTTATGGAACATGCAAACTGTTTTATTGAATATGCAAACAGTTTCATAAAACATTCCAACTGTTTTATAGAACAATGCAAACAGTTTTATAAAACACACAAACTGTTTTGTAGAACACGCAAACTGTTTTATAGAACATGCAAACTACTGTATAGAACATGCAAACAGCTTTATAAAATGTTCAAACTGTTTTATAGAACATGCAAACTCTTTTATAGAAGATGCCAACAGTTTTATAAAACACTCCAACTGTTTTATAGAACATGCAAACTCTTTTATAGAAGATGCCAACAGTTTTATAAAACACGCAAACTGTTTTATAGAACACGCAAACAGTTTTATAAAACACTCCAACAGTTTTATAGAACATGCAAACTCTTTTATAGAAGATGCCAACAGTTTTATAAAACACGCAAACTGTTTCATAAAACACTCCACATGTTTTATAGAAAGAGCTAACAGTTTCATAAAACACACAAACTATTGTATAGAACATGCTAACTGCTTTATAAAACATGCTATCTGTTTTATAGAACATGCAAACAGATTTTTGGAACACTCAAACTGTTTTATAGAACGTGCAAACTGTTTTATACAACAGGCAAATTGATTTATAGAACATGAAAACAGTTTTATAAAACATGCAAACTACTGTATAGAACATGCAAACAGCTTTATAAAATGTTCAAACTGTTTTATAGAACATGCAAACTCTTTTATAGAAGATGCCAACAGTTTTATAAAACACGCAAACTGTTTTATAGAACATGCAAACTCTTTTATAGAAGATGCCAACAGTTTTATAAAACACGCAAACTGTTTTATAGAACACGCAAACAGTTTTATAAAACACTCCAACAGTTTTATAGAACATGCAAACTCTTTTATAGAAGATGCCAACAGTTTTATAAAACACGCAAACTGTTTCATAAAACACTCCAACTGTTTTATAGAAAGTGCAAACAGTTTCATAAAACACACAAACTGTTATATAGAACATGCAAATTGTTTTATAGAACATGCAAACTGTTTTTTAGATCATGCAAACAGTTTTATAAAACACGCAAACTGTTTTATAGAACAAGCAAACAGTTTTATAAAACACTCCAACTGTTTTATAGAACATGCAAACTACTGTATAGAACATGCAAACAGCTTTATAAAATGTTCAAACTGTTTTATGGAACATGCAAACAGTTTTATAAAACATGCATACTATTGTATAGAACATGCAAACAGCTTTATAAAACATACAAACTGTTTTATAGAACACGCTAACTGTTTTATGGAACATGCAAACTGTTTTATTGAATATGCAAACAGTTTCATAAAACATTCCAACTGTTTTATAGAACAATGCAAACAGTTTTATAAAACACACAAACTGTTTTGTAGAACACGCAAACAGTTTTATAAAACATGCAAACTACTGTATAGAACATGCAAACAGCTTTATAAAATGTTCAAACTGTTTTATAGAACATGCAAACTCTTTTATAGAAGATGCCAACAGTTTTATAAAACACGCAAACTGTTTTATAGAACATGCAAACTCTTTTATAGAAGATGCCAACAGTTTTATAAAACACGCAAACTGTTTTATAGAACACGCAAACAGTTTTATAAAACACTCCAACAGTTTTATAGAACATGCAAACTCTTTTATAGAAGATGCCAACAGTTTTATAAAACACGCAAACTGTTTCATAAAACACTCCACATGTTTTATAGAAAGAGCTAACAGTTTCATAAAACACACAAACTATTGTATAGAACATGCTAACTGCTTTATAAAACATGCTATCTGTTTTATAGAACATGCAAACAGATTTTTGGAACACTCAAACTGTTTTATAGAACGTGCAAACTGTTTTATACAACAGGCAAATTGATTTATAGAACATGAAAACAGTTTTATAAAACATGCAAACTACTGTATAGAACATGCAAACAGCTTTATAAAATGTTCAAACTGTTTTATAGAACATGCAAACTCTTTTATAGAAGATGCCAACAGTTTTATAAAACACGCAAACTGTTTTATAGAACATGCAAACTCTTTTATAGAAGATGCCAACAGTTTTATAAAACACGCAAACTGTTTTATAGAACACGCAAACAGTTTTATAAAACACTCCAACAGTTTTATAGAACATGCAAACTCTTTTATAGAAGATGCCAACAGTTTTATAAAACACGCAAACTGTTTCATAAAACACTCCAACTGTTTTATAGAAAGTGCAAACAGTTTCATAAAACACACAAACTGTTATATAGAACATGCAAATTGTTTTATAGAACATGCAAACTGTTTTTTAGATCATGCAAACAGTTTTATAAAACACGCAAACTGTTTTATAGAACAAGCAAACAGTTTTATAAAACACTCCAACTGTTTTATAGAACATGCAAACTACTGTATAGAACATGCAAACAGCTTTATAAAATGTTCAAACTGTTTTATGGAACATGCAAACAGTTTTATAAAACA
This sequence comes from Carcharodon carcharias, assembly GCF_017639515.1. Classification (NCBI taxonomy): domain Eukaryota; kingdom Metazoa; phylum Chordata; class Chondrichthyes; order Lamniformes; family Lamnidae; genus Carcharodon; species Carcharodon carcharias. Next base: position 334,041 of record NW_024470723.1, read on the forward strand.
TGCTTACTATTGTATAGAACATGCAAACAGCTTTATAAAACGTACAAACTGTTTTATAGAACACGCTAACTGTTTTATGGAACATGCAAACTGTTTTATTGAATATGCAAACAGTTTCATAAAACATTCCAACTGTTTTATAGAACAATGCAAACAGTTTTATAAAACACACAAACTGTTTTGTAGAACACGCAAACTGTTTTATAGAACATGCAAACTACTGTATAGAACATGCAAACAGCTTTATAAAATGTTCAAACTGTTTTATAGAACATGCAAACTCTTTTATAGAAGATGCCAACAGTTTTATAAAACACTCCAACAGTTTTATAGAACATGCAAACTCTTTTATAGAAGATGCCAACAGTTTTATAAAACACGCAAACTGTTTTATAGAACACGCAAACAGTTTTATAAAACACTCCAACAGTTTTATAGAACATGCAAACTCTTTTATAGAAGATGCCAACAGTTTTATAAAACACGCAAACTGTTTCATAAAACACTCCACATGTTTTATAGAAAGAGCTAACAGTTTCATAAAACACACAAACTATTGTATAGAACATGCTAACTGCTTTATAAAACATGCTATCTGTTTTATAGAACATGCAAACAGATTTTTGGAACACTCAAACTGTTTTATAGAACGTGCAAACTGTTTTATACAACAGGCAAATTGATTTATAGAACATGAAAACAGTTTTATAAAACATGCAAACTACTGTATAGAACATGCAAACAGCTTTATAAAATGTTCAAACTGTTTTATAGAACATGCAAACTCTTTTATAGAAGATGCCAACAGTTTTATAAAACACGCAAACTGTTTTATAGAACATGCAAACTCTTTTATAGAAGATGCCAACAGTTTTATAAAACACGCAAACTGTTTTATAGAACACGCAAACAGTTTTATAAAACACTCCAACAGTTTTATAGAACATGCAAACTCTTTTATAGAAGATGCCAACAGTTTTATAAAACACGCAAACTGTTTCATAAAACACTCCAACTGTTTTATAGAAAGTGCAAACAGTTTCATAAAACACACAAACTGTTATATAGAACATGCAAATTGTTTTATAGAACATGCAAACTGTTTTTTAGATCATGCAAACAGTTTTATAAAACACGCAAACTGTTTTATAGAACAAGCAAACAGTTTTATAAAACACTCCAACTGTTTTATAGAACATGCAAACTACTGTATAGAACATGCAAACAGCTTTATAAAATGTTCAAACTGTTTTATGGAACATGCAAACAGTTTTATAAAACATGCATACTATTGTATAGAACATGCAAACAGCTTTATAAAACATACAAACTGTTTTATAGAACACGCTAACTGTTTTATGGAACATGCAAACTGTTTTATTGAATATGCAAACAGTTTCATAAAACATTCCAACTGTTTTATAGAACAATGCAAACAGTTTTATAAAACACACAAACTGTTTTGTAGAACACGCAAACAGTTTTATAAAACATGCAAACTACTGTATAGAACATGCAAACAGCTTTATAAAATGTTCAAACTGTTTTATAGAACATGCAAACTCTTTTATAGAAGATGCCAACAGTTTTATAAAACACGCAAACTGTTTTATAGAACATGCAAACTCTTTTATAGAAGATGCCAACAGTTTTATAAAACACGCAAACTGTTTTATAGAACACGCAAACAGTTTTATAAAACACTCCAACAGTTTTATAGAACATGCAAACTCTTTTATAGAAGATGCCAACAGTTTTATAAAACACGCAAACTGTTTCATAAAACACTCCACATGTTTTATAGAAAGAGCTAACAGTTTCATAAAACACACAAACTATTGTATAGAACATGCTAACTGCTTTATAAAACATGCTATCTGTTTTATAGAACATGCAAACAGATTTTTGGAACACTCAAACTGTTTTATAGAACGTGCAAACTGTTTTATACAACAGGCAAATTGATTTATAGAACATGAAAACAGTTTTATAAAACATGCAAACTACTGTATAGAACATGCAAACAGCTTTATAAAATGTTCAAACTGTTTTATAGAACATGCAAACTCTTTTATAGAAGATGCCAACAGTTTTATAAAACACGCAAACTGTTTTATAGAACATGCAAACTCTTTTATAGAAGATGCCAACAGTTTTATAAAACACGCAAACTGTTTTATAGAACACGCAAACAGTTTTATAAAACACTCCAACAGTTTTATAGAACATGCAAACTCTTTTATAGAAGATGCCAACAGTTTTATAAAACACGCAAACTGTTTCATAAAACACTCCAACTGTTTTATAGAAAGTGCAAACAGTTTCATAAAACACACAAACTGTTATATAGAACATGCAAATTGTTTTATAGAACATGCAAACTGTTTTTTAGATCATGCAAACAGTTTTATAAAACACGCAAACTGTTTTATAGAACAAGCAAACAGTTTTATAAAACACTCCAACTGTTTTATAGAACATGCAAACTACTGTATAGAACATGCAAACAGCTTTATAAAATGTTCAAATTGTTTTATGGAACATGCAAACAGTTTTATAAAACATGCATACTATTGTATAGAACATGCAAACAGCTTTATAAAACATACAAACTGTTTTATAGAACACGCTAACTGTTTTATGGAACATGCAAACTGTTTTATTGAATATGCAAACAGTTTCATAAAACATTCCAACTGTTTTATAGAACAATGCAAACAGTTTTATAAAACACACAAACTGTTTTGTAGAACACGCAAACTGTTTTATAGAACATGCAAACTACTGTATAGAACATGCAAACAGCTTTATAAAATGTTCAAACTGTTTTATAGAACATGCAAACTCTTTTATAGAAGATGCCAACAGTTTTATAAAACACTCCAACTGTTTTATAGAACATGCAAACTCTTTTATAGAAGATGCCAACAGTTTTATAAAACACGCAAACTGTTTTATAGAACACGCAAACAGTTTTATAAAACACTCCAACAGTTTTATAGAACATGCAAACTCTTTTATAGAAGATGCCAACAGTTTTATAAAACACGCAAACTGTTTCATAAAACACTCCACATGTTTTATAGAAAGAGCTAACAGTTTCATAAAACACACAAACTATTGTATAGAACATGCTAACTGCTTTATAAAACATGCTATCTGTTTTATAGAACATGCAAACAGATTTTTGGAACACTCAAACTGTTTTATAGAACGTGCAAACTGTTTTATACAACAGGCAAATTGATTTATAGAACATGAAAACAGTTTTATAAAACATGCAAACTACTGTATAGAACATGCAAACAGCTTTATAAAATGTTCAAACTGTTTTATAGAACATGCAAACTCTTTTATAGAAGATGCCAACAGTTTTATAAAACACGCAAACTGTTTTATAGAACATGCAAACTCTTTTATAGAAGATGCCAACAGTTTTATAAAACACGCAAACTGTTTTATAGAACACGCAAACAGTTTTATAAAACACTCCAACAGTTTTATAGAACATGCAAACTCTTTTATAGAAGATGCCAACAGTTTTATAAAACACGCAAACTGTTTCATAAAACACTCCAACTGTTTTATAGAAAGTGCAAACAGTTTCATAAAACACACAAACTGTTATATAGAACATGCAAATTGTTTTATAGAACATGCAAACTGTTTTTTAGATCATGCAAACAGTTTTATAAAACACGCAAACTGTTTTATAGAACAAGCAAACAGTTTTATAAAACACTCCAACTGTTTTATAGAACATGCAAACTACTGTATAGAACATGCAAACAGCTTTATAAAATGTTCAAACTGTTTTATGGAACATGCAAACAGTTTTATAAAACATGCATACTATTGTATAGAACATGCAAACAGTTTAATAAAACATACAAACTGTTTTATAGAACACGCTAACTGTTTTATGGAACATGCAAACTGTTTTATTGAATATGCAAACAGTTTCATAAAACATTCCAACTGTTTTATAGAACAATGCAAACAGTTTTATAAAACACACAAACTGTTTTGTAGAACACGCAAACTGTTTTATAGAACATGCAAACTACTGTATAGAACATGCAAACAGCTTTATAAAATGTTCAAACTGTTTTATAGAACATGCAAACTCTTTTATAGAAGATGCCAACAGTTTTATAAAACACTCCAACTGTTTTATAGAACATGCAAACTCTTTTATAGAAGATGCCAACAGTTTTATAAAACACGCAAACTGTTTTATAGAACACGCAAACAGTTTTATAAAACACTCCAACAGTTTTATAGAACATGCAAACTCTTTTATAGAAGATGCCAACAGTTTTATAAAACACGCAAACTGTTTCATAAAACACTCCACATGTTTTATAGAAAGAGCTAACAGTTTCATAAAACACACAAACTATTGTATAGAACATGCTAACTGCTTTATAAAACATGCTATCTGTTTTATAGAACATGCAAACAGATTTTTGGAACACTCAAACTGTTTTATAGAACGTGCAAACTGTTTTATACAACAGGCAAATTGATTTATAGAACATGAAAACAGTTTTATAAAACATGCAAACTACTGTATAGAACATGCAAACAGCTTTATAAAATGTTCAAACTGTTTTATAGAACATGCAAACTCTTTTATAGAAGATGCCAACAGTTTTATAAAACACGCAAACTGTTTTATAGAACATGCAAACTCTTTTATAGAAGATGCCAACAGTTTTATAAAACACGCAAACTGTTTTATAGAACACGCAAACAGTTTTATAAAACACTCCAACAGTTTTATAGAACATGCAAACTCTTTTATAGAAGATGCCAACAGTTTTATAAAACACGCAAACTGTTTCATAAAACACTCCAACTGTTTTATAGAAAGTGCAAACAGTTTCATAAAACACACAAACTGTTATATAGAACATGCAAATTGTTTTATAGAACATGCAAACTGTTTTTTAGATCATGCAAACAGTTTTATAAAACACGCAAACTGTTTTATAGAACAAGCAAACAGTTTTATAAAACACTCCAACTGTTTTATAGAACATGCAAACTACTGTATAGAACATGCAAACAGCTTTATAAAATGTTCAAATTGTTTTATGGAACATGCAAACAGTTTTATAAAACATGCATACTATTGTATAGAACATGCAAACAGCTTTATAAAACATACAAACTGTTTTATAGAACACGCTAACTGTTTTATGGAACATGCAAACTGTTTTATTGAATATGCAAACAGTTTCATAAAACATTCCAACTGTTTTATAGAACAATGCAAACAGTTTTATAAAACACACAAACTGTTTTGTAGAACACGCAAACTGTTTTATAGAACATGCAAACTACTGTATAGAACATGCAAACAGCTTTATAAAATGTTCAAACTGTTTTATAGAACATGCAAACTCTTTTATAGAAGATGCCAACAGTTTTATAAAACACTCCAACAGTTTTATAGAACATGCAAACTCTTTTATAGAAGATGCCAACAGTTTTATAAAACACGCAAACTGTTTCATAAAACACTCCACATGTTTTATAGAAAGAGCTAACAGTTTCATAAAACACACAAACTATTGTATAGAACATGCTAACTGCTTTATAAAACATGCTATCTGTTTTATAGAACATGCAAACAGATTTTTGGAACACTCAAACTGTTTTATAGAACGTGCAAACTGTTTTATACAACAGGCAAATTGATTTATAGAACATGAAAACAGTTTTATAAAACATGCAAACTACTGTATAGAACATGCAAACAGCTTTATAAAATGTTCAAACTGTTTTATAGAACATGCAAACTCTTTTATAGAAGATGCCAACAGTTTTATAAAACACGCAAACTGTTTTATAGAACATGCAAACTCTTTTATAGAAGATGCCAACAGTTTTATAAAACACGCAAACTGTTTTATAGAACACGCAAACAGTTTTATAAAACACTCCAAGTTTTATAGAACATGCAAACTCTTTTATAGAAGATGCCAACAGTTTTATAAAACACGCAAACTGTTTCATAAAACACTCCAACTGTTTTATAGAAAGTGCAAACAGTTTCATAAAACACACAAACTGTTATATAGAACATGCAAATTGTTTTATAGAACATGCAAACTGTTTTTTAGATCATGCAAACAGTTTTATAAAACACGCAAACTGTTTTATAGAACAAGCAAACAGTTTTATAAAACACTCCAACTGTTTTATAGAACATGCAAACTACTGTATAGAACATGCAAACAGCTTTATAAAATGTTCAAACTGTTTTATGGAACATGCAAACAGTTTTATAAAACATGCATACTATTGTATAGAACATGCAAACAGCTTTATAAAACATACAAACTGTTTTATAGAACACGCTAACTGTTTTATGGAACATGCAAACTGTTTTATTGAATATGCAAACAGTTTCATAAAACATTCCAACTGTTTTATAGAACAATGCAAACAGTTTTATAAAACACACAAACTGTTTTGTAGAACACGCAAACTGTTTTATAGAACATGCAAACAGTTTTATAAAACACACAAACTGTTTTAAAGAAGACACAAACCTTTTTATAGAACATGCAAACAGCTTTATAAAACAGATCAACTGATTTATAGAACAAGCAAAAAGTTTTATAAAATATGCAAACTGTTTTTTAAAACACAGATACAGCTTTATAAAGCACGCAAACTGTTTTATGGAACCGCAAACAGTTTAATAAAACATGCGAACTATTGTATAGAACATGCAAACAGCTTTATAAAATATGCAAACTGTTTTATAAAACATGCAAACAGTTTTATAAAAGAAGCAAACTGTTTTATAGAACACACAAACTGTTTTATAGAACATGTAAACAGCTTTAAAAAATGCAAATAGCTTTATAGAACACACAAACTGTTTTATAGAGCATGCAAACAGCTTTATAAAAAATGTCAACTGATTTATAGAACATTCAAAAAGCTTCATAAGCCATGCAAACTGTTTTTTAAAACACAGATACAGCTTTATAAAACACGTCAACTGATTAACAGAACATGCAAACAGCTTTATAAAACATGCAAACTGTTTTATAGAACATGCAAACTGTTTTTATAACACAATACAGCTTTATAAAACATGCAAAATCTTTTATAGAACATGCAAACAGCTTTATAAAACTGGTAAACTGTTTTATAGAACATGCAAACAGTTTTATAAAACACGCAAACTGTTTTATGAGACATGCAAAAAGTTTTCTAAAACATGCAAATTGTTTTTTAAAACACAGATACAGCTTTATAAAACACACAAGCAGATTTATGGAACCTGCAAACATTTTAATAAAGCATGCAAACTATTGTATAGACCATGCAAACAGCTTTATAAAACATGCAAATAGCTTCATAGAACACACAAACTGTTTTATAGAACAGGCAAATAGCTTTATAAAACACGTCAACTGATTAATAGAACGTGCAAACAGCTTTATAAAACATGCAAACTGTTTTATAGAACATGCAAACAGTCTTAAAGAACACACAAACTGTTTTATAGAGCATGCAAACAGCTTTATAAAAAACGTCAACTGATTTATAGAACATTCAAAAAGCTTCATAAACCATGCAAACTGTTTTTTAAAACACAGATACAGCTTTATAAAACACACAAACTGTTTTATAGAACATGCGAATAGCTTTATAAAATTCGTCAACTGATTTATTGTACTTGCAAACAGCTTTATAAAACATGCAAACTGTTTTATAGAACATGCAAACTGTTTTATTGAACATGCAAACAGTTTAATAAAACATTCCATTTTTTTTGAATATGCAAACAGTTTATAAAATAGGCAAACTGTTTTATAGATAAGCTAACTGTTTATTAGAACAAGCAAAGTGTTTTATTGAATATGCACACAGTTTCATAAAACATCCCAACTGTTTTATAGAACAATGCAAACAGTTTTATAAAACACACAGACTGTATTATAGAACATGCAAACATTTTTATAAAACACGCATACTGTTTTATTTTACAGACAAACTGTTTTATAGATCACGTCAACAGCTTTATAAAACAGGCAAAAAGCTTTATAAAACACAGAAACTGTTTTATAGAACATGTAAACAGTTTTATAAAACATGCAAATAGCTTTATAGAAAACACAAACTGTTTTATAGAACATGCAAATTGCTTTATAAGACTCGTCAACTGATTTATAGAAACTGCAAACAGCTTTATAAAACATGCAAACTGTCTTATAGAACATCCAAACTGTTTTATTGAACATGCAGTTTAATAAACCATTCGAACTGCTTTTTAGAATATGCAAACAGTTTCATAAAACACAAAGACTGTTTTATAGAACATGCAAACAGTTTCATAAAACACGCAAACTGTTTTATATTACACACAAACTGTTTTATAGAACATGTAAACAGTTTTATCAAACAGGCAAAAAGCTTTATAGAACACACAAACTGTTTTATAGAACATGTAAACAGTTTTATAAAACATGCAAACAGCTTTAAAGAACACACAAACTGTTTTATAGAACACGCAAACAGCTTTATAAAACATGCAAATAGCTTTATAGAACACACAAGCTGTTTCATAGAACATGCAAATAGCTTTATAAAACACATTAACTGATTTATAGAATCTTCAAAAAGCTTTATAAAACATGTCAACTATTTATAGAAAATGCAAACTGTTTTGTAGAACATGCAAATAGCTTTATAAAATACGTCAACTGATTTATAGAACCAGCAAACAGCTTTATAAAACATGCAAACTGTTTTATAGAACATGCAGTTTAATAAAACATGCAAACAGTTTAATAAAACACACAAACCGTTTTATATTACACACAAACTGTTTTATAGATCACGTCAACAGTTTTATAAAACAGGCAAACAGCTTTATAGAACACACAAACTGTTTTATAGAACACGTAAACAGTTTTATAAAACATGCAAATAGCTTTATAGAACACACAAGCTGTTTCATAGAACATGCAAATCGTTTTATAAAACACATTAACTGATTCATAGAATCTTCAAATAGCTTTATAAAACATGTAAACTATTTATCGAACATGAAAACTGTTTTGTGGAACATGCAAATAGCTTTATAAAACACGTCAACTGATTTATAGAAACTGCAAACAGCTTTATAAAACATGCAAACTGTTTTATAGAACATGCAAACTGTTTTTTATAACACAATACAGCTTTATAAAACACGCAAAATGTTTTATAGAACATGTAAACAGCTTTATAAAACATGTTAACTGTTTTATAGAACATGCAAACAGTTTTATGAAACACGCAAACTGTTTTATAAGAAATGCAAAATGTTTTCTAAAACATGCAAACTGTTTTTTAAAACACAGACACAGCTTTATAAAACATGCAAACTGTTTAATAGAACCTGCAGTTTAATAAAACATGCGAACTATTGTATAGAACATGCAAGCAGCTTTATAAAACATGCAAATAGCTTTATAGAACACACAAACTCTTTTATAGAACATGCAAATAGCTTTATAAAACTCGTCAACTGACTTATAGAAACTGCAAACAGCTTTATAACACATGCAAGCTGTTTTACAGAACACACAAACTGTTTTATAGAACGTGTATACAGTTTTGAAAAACATGCAAACAGCTTTATAGAACAAACAAACTGTTTTAAAGAACATGCAAATAGCTTTATAGAACACGTCAACCAATTTATAGAACCTGCAAACAGCTTTATAAAACATGAAAACTGTTTTATAGAACATGCAAACTGTTTTTTATAACACAATACAGCTTTATAAAACACACAAAATCTTTTATAGAACATGCAAACAGCTTTATAAAACATGTAAACTGTTTTATAGAACATGCAAACAGTTTTACAAAACACACAAACTGTTTTATAAGAAATGCAAAAAGTTTTCTAAAACATGCAAACTGTTTTTTAAAACACAGATACAGCTTTATAAAAGACGCAAACTGATTTATAGAACCTGCAAACAGTTTAATAAAACATGCAAACTATTGTATAGAACATGCAAACAGCTTTATAAAACATTCAAATAGCTTTATAGAACACACAGACTGTTTTATAGAACATGCAAATAGCTTTATAAAACTTGTCAACTGAATTATAGTACATGCAATCAGCTTTATAAAACATGCAAGCTGTTTTATAGAACATGCGAACTGTTTTATTGAACATGCAAACAGTTTACTAAAACATTCCAACTGTTTTTTAGAATATGCAAACAGTTTATAAAACATGCAAACTGTTTTATAGAAATGCGAACTGTTTTATAGAACAAGCAAACTGTTTTACTGATTATGCATGCAGTTTCATAAAACATTCCAACTGTTTTATAGAACAATGCAAACAGTTTTATAAAACACATAGACTGTATTATAGAACATGCAATCGGTTTTATAGAACATGCAAACATTTTTATAAAACACGCAAACAGCTTTATAGAACACACAAACTGTTTTATAGAACAAGTAAGCAGTTTTTTTAAAACGTGCAAACAGCTTTATTGAACACACAAACTGTTTTATAGAACACGCAAACAGCTTTATGAAACATGCAAATAGCTTTATAGAACACACAAACTGTTCCATAGAACATGAAAATAGCTTTATAAAACACGTCAACCGATTTATTAGACCTTCAAACAGCTTTATAAAACATGTAAACTGTTTTATAGAACACACTAACTTTTTTATAGAACATGTAAACAGCTTTATAAAACATGCAAATATCTTTATAGAACTCACAAACTGTTTTATAGAACATGTAAATAGCTTTATAAAACACGTCAACTGATTTATAGAACGTGCAAACAGCTTTATAAAACATGCAGACTGTTTTATAGAACATGCCAACTGTTTTATTGAACATGCAGTTTAATAAAATATTCGAACTGTTTTTTAGAATATGCAAACAGTTTTTAAAACACCCAAACTGTTTTATAGAACACACAAACTGTTTTATAGAACAGGCAAACTGTTTTATTGAATATGTAAACAGTTTATAAAACACGCAAACTGTTTTATAGAACACACAAAGTGTTTTATAGAACACGCTAACTGTTTTATAGAACAGGCAAACTGTTTTATTGAATATGCAAACAGTTTCATAAAACATTCCAAGTGTTATATAGAACAATCCAAACAGTTTTATAAAACACACAGACTGTTTTATAGAACATGCAAACAGTTTAATAAAACAAGCAAATTGTTTTATATTACACACAAACTGTTTTACAGATCACGTCAACAGCTTTATAAAACAGCCAAACAGCTTTATAGAACATACAAACTGTTTTATAGAACACGTCAACGGCTTTATAAAACATGCAAATAGCTTTATAGAACACACAAGCTGTTTCATAGAACATGCAAATAGCTTTATAAAACAAGTTAACTGATTTATAGAATCTTCAAACAGCTTTATAAAACATGTAAACTGTTTATAGAACATGCAAACAGCTTTATAAAACATACAAACTGTTTTATAGAACATGCAAACAGCTTTATAAAACATGTAAACTCTTTTATAGAACATCCAAACAGCTTTATAGAACACCTCAACTGATCTATAGAACCTGCAAACAGCTTTATAAAACATGCAAACTGTTTTATAGAACATGCAAACTGTTTTATTGAACTTGCATTTTAATAAAACATTCGAACTGTTTTATAGAACATGCAAACAGCTTAATAAAACATGCAAATAGCTTTATAGAACACACAAATTGTTTTATAGAACATGCAAATATCTTTATAAAACACGTTAACTGATTTATAGAATCTTCAAACATCTTTATAAAACATGTAAACTGATTAATAGAACCTGCAAGCATCTTTATAAAACATGCAAACTGTTTTATAGAACATGCAATCTGTTTTATAAAACATGTAAACTGTTTTATAGAACATGCAAACAGTTTTATAAAACACGCAAACTGTTTTATACGACATGCAAAACGTTTTCTGAAACATGCAAACTTTTTTAAAACACAGATACAGCTTTATAAAAGACGCAAACTGATTTATAGAACCTGCAAACAGTTTAATAAAACATGCAAACTATTGTATAGAACATGCAAACAGCTTTATAAAACATGCAAATAGCTTTATAGAACAAACAAACTGTTTAATAGAACATGCAAATAGCTTTATAAAACTCGTCAACTGATTTATAGTACCTGCAATCAGCTTTATAAAACATGCAAGCTGTTTTATAGAACATGCAAACTGTTTTATTGAACATGCAAGCAGTTTAATAAAACATTCCAACTGCTTTTTAGAATATGCAAACAGTTTATAAAACATGCAAGCTGTTTTATAGAAACGGTAACTGTTTTATAGAAAAAGCAAACTGCTTTATTGAATATGCAAACAGTTTCATAAAACATTCCAACTGTTTTATAGAACAATGCAAACAGTTTTACAAAACACACAGACTGTATTATAGAACATGCAAACTGTTTTATAGAACATGCAAACATGTTTATAAAACACGCAAACTGTTTTATATTACACACAAACTGTTTTATAGATCACGTCAACAGCTTTATAAAACAGGCAAACAGCTTTATAGAACACAGAAATTGTTTTATAGAATATGTAAACAGTTTTATAAAAGATGCAAACAGCTTATTAGAACACACAAACTGTTTTATAGAATACACAAACAGCTTTAATAAACATGCAAATTAGCTTTATAGAACACACAAGCTGTTCCATAGAACATGCAAATAGCTTAATAAAACACGTCAACCCATTTATTAGACATTCAAACAGCTTTATAAAACATGTTAACTGTTTTATAGAACACACAAACTGTTTATAGAACATGTAAACAGCTTTATAAAACATGCAAATAGCTTTAGAGAACACACAAACTGATTTATAGAACATGCAAATAGCTTTATAAAACACGTCAACTGATTTATAGAACCTGCAAACAGCTTTATAAAACATGCAAACTGTCTTATAGAACATCCAAACTGTTTTATTGAACATGCAGTTTAATAAAACATTCGAACTGTTTTTTAGAATATGCAAACAGTTTATAAAACACGCAAACTGTTTTATAGCTCACGCTAACTGTTTTTTAGAACAGGCAAACTGTTTTATTGAATATGCAAAACGTTTCATAAAACATTCCAACTGTTTTATAGAACGATGCAAACAGTTTCATAAAACACAAACACTGTTTTATAGAACATGCAAACAGTTTCATAAAACACGCAAACTGTTTTATATTACACACAAACTGTTTTATAGATCACGTCAACAGCTTTATCAAACAGGCAAAAAGCTTTATAGAACACACAAACTGTATTATAGAACATGTAAACAGTTTTATAACACATGCAAACAGCTTTAAAGAACACACAAACTGTTTTATAGAACACGCAAACCGCTTTATAAAACATGCAAATAGCTTTGTAGAACACACAAGCTGTTTCACAGAACATGCAAATAGCTTTATAAAACACGTTAACTGATTCATAGAATCTTCAAACAGCTTTATAAAACATGTAAACTATTTATAGAAAATGCAAACTGTTTTGTAGAACATGCAAATAGCTTTATAAAACACGTCAACTGATCTATAGAACCTGCAAACAGCTTTTTAAAACATGCAAACTGTTTTATAGGACATGCAATCTGTTTTATAGAACTTGCAAACAGTTTAATAAAACATGCGAACTATTCTATAGAACATGCAAACAGCTTTATAAAACATGCAAACTGTTTTATAGAACATGCAAACTGTTTTTTATAACACAATACAGCTTTATAAAACATGTAAAATCTTTTATAGAACATGCAAACAGCTTTATAAAACATGTAAACTGTTTTATAGAACATGTAAACAGTTTTATAAAACACGCAAACAGCTTTGTAGAACACACAAACTGTTTTATAGAACACGCAAACAGCTTTATAAAACACACAAATAGGTTTATAGAACACACAAAGTGTTTCATAGAACATGCAAAAACTTTCTAAAATACGTCAACCGATTTAAAGAACCTACAAAAAGCTTTATAATACATGTAAACTGTTTTATAGAACATGCAAACAGCTTAATAAAACATGCAAATAGCTTTATAGAACACACAAATTGTTTTATAGAACATGCAAATAGCTTTATAAAACACGTTAACTGATTTATAGAATCTTCAAACATCATTATAAAACATGTAAACTGATTAATAGAACCTGCATACAGCTTTATAAAACATCCAAACTGATTTAGAGAACATGCAATCTGTTTTATAAAACATGTAAACTGTTTTATAAGACATGCAAAATGTTTTCTAAAACATGCAAACTGTTTTTTAAAACACAGATACTGCTTTATAAAAAACGCAAACTGATTTATAGAACCTGCAAACAGTTTAATAAAACATGCAAACTATTGTATAGAACATGCAAACAGCTTTATAGAACACACAAACTGTTTTATAGAACATGCAAATAGCTTTAAAAAACTCGTCAACTGATTTATAGTACCTGCAATCAGCTTTATAAAACATGCAAGCTGTTTTATAGAACGTGCAAACTGTTTTATTGAACATGAAAACAGTTTAATAAAACATTCCAACTGTTTTTTAGAATATGCAAACAGTTTATAAAACACGCAAACTGTTTTATAGAACATGCAAAATGTTTTATAGAACATGCAAACATTTTTATAAAACACGCAAACTGTTTTATATTACACACAAACTGTTTTATAGATCACGTCAAAAGCTTTTTAAAACAGGCAAACAGCTTTATAGAACACAGAAACTGTTTTATAGAACATGTAAACAGTTTTATAAAAGATGCAAACAGCTTAATAGAACACTCAAACTATTTTATAGAACACGCAAACAGCTTTATAAAACATGCAAGTAGCTTTATAGAACACACAAACTGTTCCATAGAACATGCAAATAGCTTTACAAAACATGACAACCGATTTATTAAACCTTCAAACAGCTTGATAAAACATGTAAACAGTTTTATAGAACACACAAACTGTTTTATAGAACATGTAAACAGCTTTATAAAACATGCAAATAGCTTTATAGAACACACAAACTGATTTATAGAACATGCAAATAGCTTTATAAAACACGTCAACTGATTTATAGAACCTGCAAACAGCTTTATAACACATGCAAACAGTTTTATAGATCATGCAAACTGTTTTATTGAACATGCAGTTTAATAAAACATTCGAACTGTTTTTTAGAATATGCAAACAGTTTATAAAACACGCAAACTGTTTTATAGAACGCGCTAACTGTTTTATAGAACAGGCAAACTGTTTTATTGAATATGCAAACCGTTTCATAAAACATTCCACATGTTTTATAGAACAATGCAAACTGTTTTATAAAACACAAAGACTGTTTTATAGAACATGCAAACAGTTTAATAAGACACACAAACTGTTTTATATTACGCACATTTATAGATCACGTCAACATGCAAATAGCTTTAAAGAACACACAAGCTGTTTCATAGAACATGCAAATCGCTTTATAAAACACGTTAGCTGATTCATAGGATCTTCAAACAGCTTTATAAAACATGTAAGCTATTTATAGAACATGAAAACTGTTTTGTAGAACATGCAAACAGCTTTATAAAACATGCAAACTGTTTTATAGAACATGCAAACTGTTTTTTATAACACAATACAGCTTTATAAAACACGCAAAATGTTTTATAGAACATGCAAACAGCTTTATAAAACATGTTAACTGTTTTATAGAACATGCAAACAGTTTTATAAAACACGCAAACTGTTTTATAAGAAATGCAAAATGTTTTCTAAAACATGCAAACTGTTTTTTAAAACACAGATACAGCTTTATAAAACACACAAACTGTTTATAGTACCTGCAAACAGTTTAATAAAACATGCGAACTATTGTATAGAACATGCAAACAGCTTTATAAAACATGCAAATAGCTTTATAGAACACACAAACTCTTTTATAGAACATGCAAATAGCTTTATAAAACTCGTCAACTGACTTATAGAAACTGCAAACAGCTTTATAAAACATGCAAATTGTTTTATAGAACATGCAAACTGTTTTATTGAACTTGCAGTTTAATAAAACATTCCAACTGTTTTATAGAACATGCAAACAGCTTAATAAAACATGCAAATAGTTTCATAGAACACACAAATTGTTTTATAGAACATGCAAATATCTTTATAAAATACGTTAACTGATTTATAGAATCTTCAAACATCTTTATAAAACATGTAAACTGATTAATAGAACCTGCAAGCATCTTTATAAAACATGCAAACTGTTTTATAGAACATGCAATCTGTTTTATAAAACGTGTAAACTGTTTTATAGAACATGTAAACAGTTTTATAAAACACGCAAACTGTTTTATACGACATGCAAAACGTTTTCTGAAACATGCAAACTGTTTTTTAAAACACAGATACAGCTTTATAAAAGACGCAAACTGTTTTATAGAACATGCAAATAGCTTTATAAAACTCCTCAACTGATTTATAGTACCTGCAATCAGCTTTATAAAACATGCAAGCTGTTTTATAGAACATGCAAACTGTTTTACTGAACATGCAAGCAGTTTAATAAAACATTCCAACTGTTTTTTTAGAATATGCAAACAGTTTATAAAACATGCAAACTGTTTTATAGAAATGGTAACTGTTTTATAGAACAAGCAAACTGTTTTACTGATTATGCAAGCAGTTTCATAAAACATTACAACTGTTTTATAGAACAATGCAAACAGTTTTACAAAATACACAGACTGTATTATAGGACATGCAAGCTGTTTTATAGAACTTGCAAACATGTTTATAAAACATGCAAACTGTTTTATATTACACACAAACTGTTTTATAGATCACGTCAACAGCTTTATAAAACAGGCAAACAGCTTAATTGAACACACAAACTGTTTTATAGAACACGCAAACAGCTTTATAAAACATGCAAATAGATTTATAGAACACACAAAATGTTCCATAGAACATGCAAATAGCTTTATAAAACACGTCAACCCATTTATTAGACCTTCAAATGGCTTTATAAAACATGTAAACTGTCTTATAGGACACACAAACTGTTTTATAGAACATGTAAACAGCTTTATAAAACATGCAAATAGCTTTATAGAACACACAAACTGTTTTATAGAACATGCAAATAGTTTTATAGAACACGCCAACTGATTTATAGAACCTGCAAACAGCTTTATAAAACATGCAAACTGTTTTATAGAACATGCAAATTGTTTTATTAAACACGCAGTTTAATAAAACATTCCAAATGTTTTTTAGAATATGGAAACAGTTTATAAAACACACAAACTGTTTTATAGAACACGCTAATTGTTTTATAGAACAGGCAAACTGTTTTATTGAATATGCAAACAGTTTCATAAAACATTCCAACTGTTTTATAGAACAATACAAACTGTTTTATAGAACATGCAAACAGTTTAATAAAACACGCTAACTGTTTTATATTACACACAAACTGTTTAATAGATCACATCAACAGCTTTATAAAAAAGCCAAACAGCTTTATAGAACACACAAACTGTTTTATAGAACATGTAAACAGTTATATAAACATGCAAACAGCTTTAGAGAACACACAAACTGTTTTATAGAACACGCAAACAGCTTTATAAAACATGCAAATAGCTTTATAGAACACACAGGCTGTTTCATAGAACATGCAAATCGCTTTATAAAACACGTTAACTGATTTATGGAATCTTCAAACATCTTAATAAAACATGTAAACTGTTTACAGAACATGCAAACAGCTTTATAAAACATGTAAACTCATTTATAGAACATGCAAATATCTTTATAAAACTCGTCAACAGATTTATAGAAACTGCAAACAGCTTTATAAAACATGCAAGCTGTTTTCTAGAACGCACAAACTGTTTTATAGAACATGTAAACAGTTTTATAAAACATGCAAACTGCTTTAAAGAACACACAAACTATTTTATCGAACATGCAAACAGCTTTATAAAACATGTAAATAGCTTTATAGAACACACAAACTGTTTCATAGAACATGCAAATAGCTTTATAAAACATGTGAACCGATTTAAAGAACCTTCAAAAAGCTTTATAAAACATGTAAACTGTTTTATAGAACATGCAAATAGCTTTATAAAACTCGTCAACTGATTTATAGTACCTGCAAACAGTTTCATGAAACATTCCAACTGTTTTATAGAACCTGCAAATAGTTTAATAAAACATGCAAACTATTGTATAGAACTTGCAAACAGCTTTATAAAACATGGAAACTTTTTTATAGAACATGGAAACAGCTTTATAAAGCATATAAACTCTTGTATAGAACATGCAAACAGTTTTATAAAACACGCAAACTGTTTTATTACACATGCAAAAAGTTATATAAAACATGCAACCTGTTTTTTAAAACAGAGATACAGCTTTTTAAAACACGCAAACTGTTTTATATAACATGAAAACATGTTTATAAAACATGTGAACTATTTTATAGAACATGCAAACCGGTTTATAAAAGTCTCAAACTGTTTCATAGAACATGCAAACTGTTTTATTGAACATGCAAACAGTTTCATAAGACACGCAAACTGTTTTATAGAACACGCTAACTGTTTTATAGAACATGCAAACTGTTTTATTGAATATGCAAATAGTTTCATAAAACTTTCCAACTGATTTATAGAACAATGGAAACAGTTTTATAAAAAACACAAACTGTTTTGTAGAACATGCAAACTGTTTTAAAGGACATGCTAACAGTTTTATAAAACAGGCAAACAGTTTTATAGAACACACAAACTGTTTTATTGAACATGTAAAGAGCTTTATAAAACACACAAACAGCTTTAATGAACACACAAACTGCTTTATAGAACATGTAAATAGCTTTATAAAACATGCAAACAACTTATAGAACACACAAACTGTTTTATAGAACATGCAAACAGCTTTATAACACATGCAAATAGCTTTATAGAACACACAAACTGTTTTATTGAACATGCAAATAGCTTTATAAAACACGTCAACTGATTTATAGAACCTGCAAACAGCTTTATAAAACATGCAAACTGTTTTATAGAACAATGCAATCAGATTTATAAATCACACAGACTGTTTTAAAGAACACACAAACTGTTTTACAGAACATGCAAACAGCTTTATAAAACACATCAACTGATTTATAGAATATGCAAAAAGTTTTATAAAACATGCAAACTGTTTTTTAATACACAGATACAGATTTATAAACCATGCAAACTGTTTTATAGAACCTGCAATCAGTTTAATAAAACATGTGAACTATTGTATAGAACATGCATACAGTTTTATAAAATACGCAAACTGTTTTATAGAACACACAAACTGTTTAATAGAACATGCAAACAGCTGTATAAAACATGCAAACAGCTTTATAGAATACACAAACTGTTTTATAGAACATGCAAACAGCTTTATAAAACATGTCAACTGTTTCATAGAACATGCAAAAGGTTTTATAAAACATGCAAACTGTTTTTTAAAACACAGATACAGCTTTATAAAACACGTAACCTGTTTTATGGAACCTGCAAACAGTTTAATAAAACATGCGAACTATTGTATAGAACATGGAAACAGCTTTATAAACCATGCAAACTGTTTCATAGAACATGCAAACAGTTTTTTTAAAACAAGCAAACTGTTTTATAGAACACGCTAACTGTTTTATAGAACATGCAAACTGTTTTATTAAATATGCAAACAGTTTCATAAAACATTCCAACTGTTTAATAGAACCTGCAAACAGTTTAATAAAACATGTGGCCTGTTGTATAGAACATGCAAACAGCTTTATAATACATGCAAAGTGTTTCATAGAACATGCAAACAGTTTTATACAACAAGCAAGCTGTTTTATAGAACACACTAACTGTTTTATTAAATATGCAAACAGTTTCATAAAACATTCCAACTGTTTTATAGAACCTGCAAACAGTTTAATAAAACATGTGGCCTGTTGTATAGAACATGCAAACAGCTTTATAATACATGCAAAGTGTTTCATAGAACATGCAAACAGTTTTATACAACAAGCAAGCTGTTTTATAGAACACACTAACTGTTTTATTAAATATGCAAACAGTTTCATAAAACATTCCAACTGTTTTATAGAACCTGCAAACAGTTTAATAAAACATGTGGCCTGTTGTATAGAACATGCAAACAGCTTTATAATACATGCAAAGTGTTTCATAGAACATGCAAACAGTTTTATACAACAAGCAAGCTGTTTTATAGAACACACTAACTGTTTTATTAAATATGCAAACAGTTTCATAAAACATTCCAACTGTTTTATAGAACCTGCAAACAGTTTAATAAAACATGCGAACTATTGTATAGAACTTGCAAACAGCTTTATAAAACATGTAAACTGTTTTATAGACTATGCAAACAGGTTTATAAAACACGCAAACTGTTTTATAAGACATGCAAAAAGTTTTATAAAACATGCAAACTGTTCTTAAAAACACAGATACAGCTTTATGAAACACGCAAACTGTTTTATAGAACATGCAAATAGCTTTATAAAACACGTCAACTGATTTTTAGAACATTCAAAAAGCTTTATAAAACATGCAAACTGTTTTTTAAAACAGAGATAAAGCTTTATAAAACACGCAAACTGCTTTATAGAACCTGCAGTTTAATAACACATGCGAACTATTGTATAGAACATGCAAACAGCTTCATAAAATATGCAAACTGTTTTATAGAACATGCAAACAGTTTTATAAAAGACGCAAGTTGTTTTATAGAACACACAAAATGTGTTATACAACACGTAAACTGCTTTAAAAAAAGCAAATATCTTTATAGAACACACAAACTGTTTTATAGAACATGCAAATAGCTTTATAAAACACGTCAACTGATTTATAGAACCTTGCAAACAGCTTTATAAAACATGCAAATTGTTTTATAGAACATGCAAACAGTTTTATAAAACACACAAACTGTTTTATAGAACATGCAAACAGTTTTATAGAACACACAAACTGTTTTATAGAACATGCAAAGAGCTTTATAAAACACTTCAACTGATTTATAGAACATTCAAAAAGCTTTATAAAACATGCAAACTTTTTTTTATAACACAGATACAGCTTTATAAAACATGTAAACAGCTTTGTAGAACACGCAAACTGTTTAACTGAACATGCAAACAGCCTTATAAAACATGCAAATAGCTTTATAGAACACACAAACTGTTTTACAGAACATGCAAATAGCTTTAAAAAAAACGTCAACTGACTGATAGAACCTGCAAACAGTTTTATAAAACATGCAAACGGTTTTATAGAACATGCAAAATGTTTTATTGAACATGCAAACAGTTTAATAAAACATTCCAACTGTTTTTTAGAATATGCGAACAGTTTATAAAACACACAAATTGTTTTATAGGTCACGCTAACTGTTTTATAGAGCAAGCAAACTCTTTTACTGAATATGCAAACAGTTTCATAAAACAGTCCAACTGTTTTATAGAACATGCAAACTGTTTTATAGAACATGCAAACAGTTTTATAAAACAGGCAAACTGTTTTATAATACACACAAACTGTTTTATAGAACATGCAAACAGTTTAATAAAATATACTAACTATTGTATAGAACATGCAAACAGCTTTATAAAATATGCAAACTGTTTTATAGAACATGCAAACAGTTCTATAAAAGACACATACTGTTTTATAGAACATGTAAACTGCTTTAAAAACATGCAAATAGCTTTATAGAACACACAAACTGTTTTATAGAACATGCAAATAGCTTTATAAAACATGTCAACTGATTTATAGAACCTGCAAACAGCTTTATAAAACATGCAAACTGTTTTATAGAACATGCAAACAGTTTTATAGAACATGCAAACAGTATTATAAAACATGCAAATAGCTTTATAGAATACACAAACTGTCATACAGAACATGCAAACTGCTTTATAAAACACGTAAACTGATTTATAGAACATGCAAAACGTTTTATGAAACATGCAAAATGTTTTTTAAAACACAGATACAGCTTCATAAAACATAGAAACTGTTTTACAGAACAAGCAAACTGTTTTATTGAATATGCAAACAGTTTCATAAAATATTCCAACTGTTTTATAGAACAATGCAAACAGTTTTATAAAACACACAGACTGTTTTATAGAATAAGCAAACTGTTTTAAAGAACACACAAACTGTTTTATAAAACATGCAAACAGCTTTATAAAACACATCAACTGATTGATAGAACATGCAAAATGTTTTATAAAACATGCAAACTGTTTTTTAAAACACAGATACAGCTTTATGAAACACACAAACTGTGATATAGAACTTGCAAACAGTTTAATAGAACTATCTATTGTATAGAACTTGCAAAGTGTTTTATAAAACACACAAAATGTGTTATAGAACACACAAACTGTTTTATAGAAAATGTAAACAGCATTGTAAAATATGCAAACAGCTTTATAGAACACACAAACTGTTTTATAGAACATGCAAATAGCTTTAAAAAAAAACTTCATCTGACATATAGAAATTGCAAACAGCTTAATAAAACATGCAAACTGTTTTATAGATCATGCAAACTGTTTCATTGAACATGCAAACAGATTTATAAAACATTCCTAGTGTTTTTTAGATTATGCAAACTGTTTACAAAACACGCAAACTGTTTTATAGAACATGCTAACTGTTTTATAGAACAAGCAAACTGTTTTATTGAATATGCAAACAGTTTCATAAAACATTCCAACTGTTTTATAGAACAATGCAAACAGTTTTGTAAAATTCACAGACTGTTTTAAAGAACAAACAAAATGTTTTATACAACATTCAAACAGTTTTATAAAACACATCAGTTGATTTATAGAGCATGCAAAAAGTTTTATAAAACATGCAAACTGTTTTTTAAAACACAGATACAGCTTTATAAAACACGCAAACTGTTTTATAGAACATGCAAACAGTTTAATAAAACATGTGAACTATTATATAGAACATGCAAACAGCTTTATAAAATATGCAAACTGTTTTATAGAACAAGCAAACAGTTTTTTTAAACAAACAAACTGTTTTATAGAACAAACAAACTGTTTTATAGAACATGTAAACAGCTTTATAAAACATGCAAATAGCTTTATAGAACACACAAACTGTTTTATAGAACATGCAAATAGCTTTATAATACACGTCAACTGATTTAGAGAACCTGCAAACAGTTTTATAGAACACACAAACTGTTTAATAGAACATGCAAACAGCTTTATAAAACACGTCAACTGATTTATAGAACCTTCAAAAAGCTTTATAAAACATGCAAACTGTTTTTTGAAACACAGATACATTTTTATAAAACACACAATCTGTTTTATAGAACATGCAAACAGTTTTATAGAACATGCAAACAGCTTTATAAAACATGCAAATAGCTTTATAGAGCTCACAAACTGTTTTATAGAACATGCAAATAGCTTTATAAAACACGTCAACTGATTTCTAGAACCTGCAAACAGCTTTATAAAACATATAAACTGTTTTATAGAACATGCAAACAGTTCTATAGAACACACATACTGTTTTATAGAACATGCAAACATCTTTATAAAACACGTCAAATGATTTATAGAACATGCAAACAGTTTAATAAAACATGCAAACTGTTTTTTAAAACACAGATGCAGCTTTATAAAACAGGCAAACTGTTTTATAGAACATGCAAACAGCTTTATAAAATATGTAAACTGTTTTATAGAACGTGCAAACAATTTTATAAAACACGCACACTGTTTTATAGAACACACAAACTGTTTTATTGAACATGTAAACAGCTTTATAAAACATGCAAATAGCTTTATAGAACACACAAACTCTTTTATAGAACATGCAAATAGCTTTAAAAAAAAGTCAACCAATTTACAGAACCTGCAAACTGCTTTATAAAACATGCAAACTGTTTTATAGAACATGCAAACTGTTTTATTGAACATGCAAACAGTTTAATAAAACATTCCAACTGTTTTTTAGAATATGCAAACAGTTTATAAAACACACAAACTGTTTTATGGAACATGCTAAATGTTTTATGGAACAAGCAAACTGTTTTATTGAATATGCAAACAGTTTCATAAAATATTCCAACTGTTTTATAGAACAATGCAAACCGTTTTATAAAACACACAGACTGTTTTATAGAACATGCAAACTGTTTTATACAACATGCAAACAATTTTATAAAACACGCAAACAGTTTTATATTACACACAAACTGTTTTATGGAACATGTAAACAGTTTTATAAAACATGCAAACAGCTTTATAGAACACACAAACTATTTCATAGAACACGCAAACATGTTAATGAAACATGTAAACTGTTTTATAGAACATGCAAACAGTTTTATAAAACACGCAAACTGTTTTATAGAACACTCTAACGCTTTTATAGAACATGCAAACTGTTTTATTGAACGTGCAAGCAGTTTTGTTGAACACTCAAACTGTTTTATAGATCATGCAGAAAGATTTATAAAAGACATCAACTGATTTATAGAACAATAACAAAGTTATATAAAACATGCAAACTGTTTTATAGAACCTGCAAACGGTTTAATAAAATATGCAAACTATTGTATAGAACATGCAAACAGCTTTATAAAACATGCAAGTAGCTTTATAGAACATACAAACTGTTTTATAGAACATGCAAAGTGCTTTATAAAGCACGTCAACTGATTTATAGAACCCGAAAACAGCTTTATAAAACATATAAACTGTTTTATAGAACATGCAAACAGTTCTATAGAACACACAAACTGTTTTATAGAACATGCAAACAGCTTTATAAAACACGTCAAATGATTTATAGAACATGCAAACAGCTTTATAAAACATGCAAATAGTTTTATAGAGCTCACAAACTGTTTTATAGAACATGCAAATAGCTTTATAAAACACGTCAACTGATTTATAGAACCTGCAAACAGCTTTATAAAACACGCAAACTGTTTTATAGAACATGCAAACAGCTTTATAAAAAATGTGAACTGTTTTATAGAACGTGCAAAAAATTTTATAAAAAAAGCGCACTGTTTTATAGAACATGCAAACAGCTTTATAAAACACACAGACTGTTTTATAGAACATGCATACTGTTTTATAGAGCATGCAAACAGTTTTATAAAACACACAAACTGTTTTATGGAACATGTAAACAGTTTTATAAAACATGCAAACAGCTTTATAGAACACACAAACTATTTCATAGAACACGCAAACATGTTAATAAAACATGTAAACTGTTTTATAGAACATGCAAACAGTTTTATAAAACATGCAAACTGTTTTATAGAACACGCTAACGCTTTTATAGAACATGCAAACTGTTTTATTGAACATGCAAAGTGCTTTATAAAACACGTCAACTGATTTATAGAACCTGAAAACAGCTTTATAAAACATATAAACTGTTTTATAGAACATGCAAATAGTTCTATAGAACACACAAACTGTTTTATAGAACATGCAAACAGCTTTATAAAACACGTCAAATGATTTATAGAACATGCAAACAGCTTTATAAAACATGCAAATAGCTTTATAGAGCTCACAAACTGTTTTATAGAACATGCAAATAACTTTAGAAAACACGTCAACTGTTTTATAGAACATGCAAACAGTTTTGTAGAACACACAAACTGTTTTACTGATCATGCAAAAAGATTTACAAAAGACATCAACTGATTTATAGAACATTAAAAAAGTTATATAAAATATGCAAACTGTTTTGTAGAACCTGCAAGCAGTTTAATAAAACATGAAAACTATTGTATAGAACATGCAAACAGCTTTATAAAACATCCAAACTGTTTTATAGAACCTGCAAACAGTTTAATAAAACATGCAAACTATTGTATAGAACACGCAAACAGCTTTATAAAACATGCAAGTAGCTTTATAGAACATACAAACTGTTTTATAGAACATGCAAATTGCTTTATAAGACTCGTCAACTGATTTATAGAAACTGCAAACAGCTTTATAAAACATGCAAACTGTCTTATAGAACATCCAAACTGTTTTATAGAACATGCAAATTGCTTTATAAAACACGTCAACTGATTTATAGAACCTGCAAACAGCTTTATAAAGCATATAAACTGTTTTATAGAACATGAAAACAGTTCTATAGAACACACATACTGATTTATAGAACATGCAAACATCTTTATAAAACACGTCAAATAATTTATGGAACATGCAAACAGTTTAATAAAACATGCAAACTGTTTTTAAAAACACAGATGCAGCTTTATAAAACAGGCAAACTGTTTTATAGAATATGCAAACAGCTTTATAAAATATATAAACTGTTTTATAGAACGTGCAAACAATTTTATAAAACACGCACACTGTTTTATAGAACACACAAACTGTTTTATTGAACACGTAAACAGCTTTATAAAGCATGCAAATAGCTTTATAGAACACACAAACTCTTTTATAGAACATGCAAATAGCTTTAAAAAAAAGTCAACCAATTTACAGAACCTGCAAACTGCTTTATAAAACATGCAAACTGTTTTATAGAACATGCAAACTGTTTTATTGAACATGCAAACAGTTTAATAAAACATTTCAACTGTTTTTTAGAATATGCAAACAGTTTATAAAACACACAAACTGTTTTATGGAACATGCTAACTGTTTTATGGAACAAGCAAACTGTTTTACTGAATATGCAAACAGTTTCATAAAATATTCCAACTGTTTTATAGAACAATGCAAACCGTTTTATAAAACACACAGACTGTTTTATAGAACATGCAAACTGTTTTATACAACATGCAAACAATTTTATAAAACACGCAAACTGTTTTATATTACACACATACTGTTTTATAGATCATGTCAACATCTTTATAAAACAGGCAAACAGCTTTATAGAACACACAAACTGTTTTATGGAACATGTAACCAGTTTTATAAAAAATGCAAACAAATTTATAGAACACACAAACTATTTCATCGAACACGCAAATCACATAAACTGTTTTATAGAACATGCAAACAGTTTTACAAAACACGCAAACTGTTTTATAGAACACACTAACGGTTTTATAGTAAATGCAAACTGTTTTATTGAACGTGCAAAGAGTTTCATAAAACACACAAACTGTTTTATAGAACACGCTAACTGTTTTATAGAACATGCAAACTGTTTTATTGAATATGCAAACAGTTTCATAAAACATTCCAACTGTTTTATAGAACAATGCAAACAGTTTTATAAAACACGCAAACTGTTTTGTAGAACACATAAACTGTGTTATAGAACACGTAAACAGCTTTATAAAACATGCAAACAGCATTAAAAAACAGACAAACTGTTTGATAGAACATGTAAATAGCTTTATAAAACATGCAAACATCTATATAGAACACACAAACTGTTTTATAGAACATGCAAACAGCATTATAAAACATGCAAGTAGCTTTATAGAGCTCACAAACTGTTTTACAGAACATGCAAATAGCTTTATAAAACACTTCAACTGATTTATAGAACCTGCAAACAGCTTTATAAAACATGAAATCTGTTTTATAGAACATGCAAACAGTTTTGTAGAACACTCAAACTGTTTTATAGATCATGCAAAAAGCTTTACAAAACACATCAGCTGATTTATAGAACATTAAAAAAGTTATATAAAATATGCAAACTGTTTTGTAGAACCTGCAAACAGTTTAATAAAACATGCGAACTATTGTATAGAACATGCAAACAGCTTTATAAAACATCCAAACTGTTTTATAGAACCTGCAGTTTAATAAAACATGCAAACTGTTTTATAGAACCTGCAAACAGCTTAATAAAGCATGCGAACTATTGTATAGAACATGCAAACAGCTTTATAAAGCATGTAAATTGTTTTATAGAACCTACAAACTGTTTAATAAAACATGCAAACTATGGTATAGAACATGTAAACATCTTTATAAAACATGCAAGTAGCTTTATAGAACATACAAACTGTTTTATAGAACATGCAAAGTGCTTTATAAAACACGTCAACTGATTTATAGACCTGCAAACAGCTTTATAAAACAAGCAAACTGTTTTATAGAACATGCAAACAGTTTTACAGAACACACAAACTGTTTTATAGAACATGCAAACAGCTTTATAAAACACGTCAAATGATTTATAGAACATGCAAACAGTTTAATAAAACATGCAAACTGTTTTTTAAAACACAGATACAGCTTTATAAAACACGCAAACTTTTTTATAGAACATGCAAACAGCTTTTTAAAAAATGTGAACTGTTTTATAGAACGTGCAAAAAAATTTATAAAACAAGCGCACTGTTTTATAGAACATGCAAACAGCTTTATAAAACACACAGACTGTTTTATAGAACATGCATACTGTGTTATAGAACATGCAAACAGTTTTATAAAACACACAAACTGTTTTATGGAACATGTAAACAGTTTTATAAAACATGCAAACAGCTTTATAGAACACACAAACTATTTCATAGAACATGCAAACATGTTAATAAAACATGTAAACTGTTTTATAGAACATGCAAACAGTTTTATAAAATACGCAAACTGTTTTATAGAACACGCTAACGCTTTTATAGAACATGCAAACTGTTTTATTGAACGTGCAAACAGTTTTGTTGAACACTCAAACTATTTTATAGATCATGCAAAAAGATTTATAAATGACATCAACTGATTTATAGAACAATAACAAAGTTATATAAAACATGCAAACTGTTTTATAGAACCTGCAAACGGTTTAATAAAATATGCAAACTATTGTATAGAACATGCAAACAGCTTTATAAAACATGCAAGTAGCTTTATAGAACATACAAACTGTTTTATAGAACATGCAAACAGTTCTATAGAACACACAAACTGTTTTATAGAACATGCAAACAGCTTTATAAAACATGCAAATAGCTTTATAGAGCTCACAAACTGTTTTATAGAACATGCAAATAGCTTTATAAAACATGCAAATAGCTTCATAGAACACACAAACTGTTTTATAGAACATGCAAATAGCTTTATAAAACATGCAAACAGTTTTGTAGAACACTCAAACTGTTTTATAGATCATGCAAAAAGCTTTACAAAACACATCAACTGATTTATAGAACATTAAAAAAGTTATATAAAATATGCAAACTGTTTTGTAGAACCTGCAAACAGTTTAATAAAGCATGCGAACTATTGTATAGAACATGCAAACAGCTTTATAAAACATCCAAACTGTTTTATAGAACCTGCAAACAATTTAATAAAACATGCAAACTGTTTTATAGAACCTGCAAACAGTTTAATAAAGCATGCGAACTATTGTATAGAACATGCAAACAGCTTTATAAAGCATGCAAATTGTTTTATAGAACCTACAAACTGTTTAATAAAACATGCAAACTATGGTATAGAACATGCAAACATCTTTATAAAACATGCAAGTAGCTTTATAGAACATACAAACTGTTTTATAGAACATGCAAAGTGCTTTATAAAACATGTCAACTGATTTATAGAACCTGCAAACAGCTTTATAAAACATGCAAACTGTTTTATAGAACATGCAAACAGTTTTATAGAACACACAAACTGTTTTATAGAACACGCAAACAGCTTTATAAAACATGTCAAATGATTTATAGAACATGCAAACAGTTTAATAAAACATGCAAACTGTTTTTTAAAACACAGATACAGCTTTATAAAACACACAAACTGTTTTATAGAACATGCAAACAGCTTTATAAAAAATGTGAACTGTTTTATATAACGTGCAAAAAATTTTATAAAACAAGCGCACTGTTTTATAGAACATGCAAACAGCTTTATAAAACACACAGACTGTTTTATAGAACATGCATACTGTATTATAGAACATGCAAACAGTTTTATAAAACACACAAACTGTTTTATGGAATATGTAAACAGTTTTATAAAACTTTGCAAACAGCTTTATAGAACACACAAACTATTTCATAGAACACGCAAACATGTTAATAAAACATGTAAACTGTTTTATAGAACATGCAAACAGTTTTATAAAACACGCAAACTGTTTTATAGAACACGCTAACGCTTTTATAGAACATGCAAACTGTTTTATTGAAAGTGCAAACAGTTTTGTTGAACACTCAAACTGTTTTATAGATCATGCAAAAAGATTTATAAAAGACATCAACTGATTTATAGAACATTAAAAAAGTTATATAAAACATGCAAACTGTTTTGTAGAACCTGCAAACAGTTTAATAAAACATGCGAACTATTGTATAGAACATGCAAACAGCTTTATAAAACATCCAAACTGTTTTATGGAACCTGCAAATGGTTTAATAAAATATGCAAACTATTGTATAGAACATGCAAACAGCTTTATAAAACATGCAAGTAGCTTTATAGAACATACAAACTGTTTTATAGAACATGCAAAGTGCTTTATAAAGCACATCAACGGATTTATAGAACCTGCAAACAGCTTTATAAAACATATAAACTGTTTTATAGAACATGCAAACAGTTCTATAGAACACGCAAACTGATTTATAGAACATGCAAACAGCTTTATAAAACATGCAAATAGCTTTATAGAGCGCACAAACTGTTTTATAGAACATGCAAAGTGCTTTATAAAACACGTCAACTGATTTATAGAACATTAAAAAAGTTATATAAAATATGCAAACTGTTTTGTAGAACCTGCAAACAGTTTAATAAAACATGTGAACTATTGTATAGAACATGCAAACAGCTTTATAAAACATGCAAGTAGCTTTATAGAACATACAAACTGTTTTATAGAACATGCAAAGTGCTTTATAAAACACGTCAACTGATTTATAGAACCTGCAAACAACTTTATAAAACATATAAACTGTTTTATAGAACATGCAAACAGTTCTATAGAACACACATACTGTTTTATAGAACATGCAAATAGCTTTATAAAACACGTGAAATGTTTTATAGAACATGCAAACAGTTTAATAAAACATGCAAACTGTTTTTTAAAACACAGATACAGCTTTATAAAACAGGCAAACTGTTTTATGGAACATGCAAACAGCTTTATAAAATATGTAAACTGTTTTATAGAACGTGCAAACAATTTTATAAAACACGCACACTGTTTCATAGAACACACAAACTGTTTTATTGAACATGTAAACAGCTTTATAAAACATGCAAATAGCTTTATAGAACACACAAACTCTTTTATAGAACATGCAAATAGCTTTAAAAAAAAGTCAACCGATTTACAGAGCCTGCAAACTGCTTTATAAAACATGCAAACTGTTTTATAGAACATGCAAACTGTTTTATTGAACAAGCAAAGAGTTTAATAAAACATTCCAACTGTTTTTTAGAATATGCAAACAGTTTATAAAACACACAAACTGTTTTATAGAACATGCTAACTGTTTTATGGAACAAGCAAACTGTTTTATTGAATATGCAAACAGTTTCATAAAATATTCCAACTGTTTTATAGAATAATGCAAACCGTTTTATAAAACACACAGACTGTTTTATAGAACATGCAAACTGTTTTATACAACATGCAAACAATTTTATAATACACACAAACTGTTTTATAGATCATGTCAACAGCTTTATAAAACAGGCAAACAGCTTTATAGAACACACAAACTGTTTAATAGAACATGCAAATAGCTTTATAGAACACACAAACTATTTTATAGAACACGCACACAGCTTTATTAAACATGCAAATAGCTTTATAGAACACACAAGCTGTTTTATAGAACATGCAAATAGCTTTATAAAACACGTCGACTGATTTATAGAACCTTTAAACAGCTTTATAAAACATGTAAACTGTTTTATAGAACATGCAAACAGTTTTAAAAACATCCAAACTGTTTTATAGAACACGCTAACTGTTTTATAGAACATGCAAACAGTTTTTTTGAATATGCAAACAGTTTCATAAAACATTCCAACTGTTTTATAGAACAATGCAAACAGTTTCATAAAACACACAAATTGTTTTATAGAACAATGCAAACTGTTTTATAGAACATGCATACTGTTTTATAAAACACGCAAACTGTTTCATAGAACACACAAACTGTGTTATGGAACATATAAACAGCTTTATAAAACACGCAAACAGCTTTAAAAACACACACAAATTGTTTTAGAGAACATGTAAATAGCTTTCAAAAATATGCAAACAGCTTTATAGAATACACAAACTGTTTTATAGAACATGCAAACAGCTTTATAAAACACGTCAACTGATTTAAAGAACAGGCAAACAGTTTTATAAAACATGCAAACTCTTTTTTAAATCACAGATACAGCTTTATGAAACACACAAACTGTTTTATAGACCCTGCAAACAGTTTAATAAAACATGCGCTCTATTGTATAGAACATGCAAACAGTTTTATAAAACACACAAACTGTTTTGTAGAACATGTAAACAGCTTTATAAAACATGCAAATAGCTTTAGAGAACACACAAACTGTTTTATAGAACATGCAAATAGCTTTATGAAACACATCAACTGATTTATAGAACCTGCAAAAAGCTTTATAAAACATGCAAACTGTTTTATAGAACATCCAAACTGTTTTATTGAACATGCAAACAGTTTAATAAAACATTCAAACTGTTTTTTAGAATAATCAAACAGTTTATAAAACACGCAAACTGTTTTATAGAAAACGCTGTTTTACAGAACAAGCAAACTGTTTTATTGAATATGCAAACAGTTTCATAAAACATTCCAACTGTTTTGTAGAACAATGCAAACTGTTTTATAAAACACACAGACTGTTTTATAGAACATGCAAACTGTTTTATAGAACATGCAAACTGTTTTATAGAACATGCAAACAGTTTAATAAAACACGCAAACTGTTTTATATTACACACAAACTGTTTCATAGAACATGGAAACAGCTTAATAAAACACTTCAACTGATTTAAAGATCCTGCAAACAGCTTTATAAAACATGCAAACTGTTTTATAGAACATGGAAACAGTTTTATAGAACACACAAACTGTTTTATAGAACATGCAAACAGCTTTATAAAACATATAAACTGTTTTATAGAACATGCAAACAGTTTTTTAGAACACACAAACTGTTTTATACAACATGCAAACAGCTTTATAAAACACGTCAGCTGATTTATAGAACATGCAAACAGTTTAACAAAACATGCAAACTGATTTTTACAACACAGATACAGCTTTATAAAACACGCAAACTGTTTTATAGAAGTTGCAAACAGCTTTATAAAATATGTAAATTGTTTCATAGAACGTGCAAACGATTTTATAAAACACACAAACTGTTTGAGAGATCAAACAAACTGTTTTATAGAACATGTTAACGGCTTTATAAAACATGCAAATAGCTTTATAGAACACACAAATTCTTTTTTTAGAACATGCAAATAGCTTTAAAAAAACGTCAAACGATTTATAGACCCTGCAAACTGTTTTATAAAACATGCAAATAGCTTTATTGAACACGCAAGCTGTTTTATAGAACATGCAAATAGCTTTATAAAACACGTCAACAGATTTATAGAACCTTTAAAAAGCTTTATAAAACATCTAAACTCTTTTATAGAACGTGCAGTTTTATAAAACACGCAAACTGTTTTGTAGAACACGCTAACTGTTTTATAGAACATGCAAACTGTTTTACTGAATATGCAAACAGTTTCATAAAACATTCCAACTGTTTTATAGAATAATGCAAACATTTCCATATAACACACAAACTGTTTTATAGAACATGCAAACTGTTTTATAGAACATGCATACTGTTTTATAAAACACACAAACTGTTTCATAGAACACACAAACTGTGTTATAGAACATATAAACAGTTTTATAAAACACGCAAACAGCTTTAAAATCACACACAAATTGTTTTAGAGAACATGTAAATAGCTTTCGAAAACATGCAAACAGCTTTATAGAACACACAAACTGTTTTATAGAACATGCAAGCAGCTTTATAAAACACATCAACTGATTTAAAGAACAGGCAAAAAGTTTTATAAAACATGCAAACTCTTTTTTAAAACACAGATACAGCTTTATGAAACACACAAACTGTGATATAGAACTTGCAAACAGTTTAATAAAACATGCGCTCTATTGTATAGAACATGCAAACAGTTTTATAAAACACACAAACTGTTTTATAGAACATGTAAACAGCTTTATAAAACATGCAAATAGCTTTAGAGAACACACAAACTGTTTTATAGAACATGCAAATAGCTTTATGAAACACATCAACTGATTTATAGAAGCTGCAAACAGCTTTATAAAACATACAAACTGTTTCATAGAACATCCAAACTGTTTTATTGAACATGCAAACAGTTTAATAAAACATTCAATCTGTTTTTAAGAATATGCAAACAGTTTATAAAACACGCAAACTGTTTTATAAAAAAACGCTAACTGTTTTACAGAACAAGCAAACTGTTTTATTGAATATGCAAACAGTTTCATAAAATATTCCAACTGTTTTATAGAACAATGCAAACAGTTTTATAAAACACACAGACTGTTTTATAGAACATGCAAACTGTTTTAAAGAACACACAAACTGTTTTATAGAACATGCAAACAGTTTAATAAAACATTCCAACTGTTTTTTAGAATATGCAAACAGTATATAAAACACGCAAACTGTTTTATAGAACATGTTAAATGTTTTATAGAGCAAGCAAACTGTTTTATTGAATATGCAAACAGTTTTATAAAACACACAGAATGTTTTATACAACATGCAAAATGTTTCATAGAACATGCAAACAGTTTTATAAAACACGCAAACTGTTTTATATTACACACAAACTATTTTATAGAACACGCAAAAAGCTTTATAAAACATGCAAATAGCTTCATAGAACACGCAAACTGTTTTATAGAACCAGCAAATAGCTTTATAAAACACGTCGACTGATTTATAGAACCTTCAAACAGCTTTATAAAACATCTAAACTCTTTTATAGAACATGCAAACAGTTTTACAAAACACGCAAACTGTTTTATAGAACATGCTAACTGTTTTATAGAACAAGCAAACTGTTTTATTGAATATGCAAACAGTTTCATAAAACATTCCAACTGTTTTATAGAACAATGCAAACAGTTTTGTAAAATTCACAGACTGTTTTAAAGAACAAACAAAATGTTTTATACAACATTCAAACAGTTTTATAAAACACATCAGTTGATTTATAGAGCATGCAAAAAGTTTTATAAAACATGCAAACTGTTTTTTAAAACACAGATACAGCTTTATAAAACACGCAAACTGTTTTATAGAACATGCAAACAGTTTACTAAAACATGTGAACTATTATATAGAACATGCAAACAGCTTTATAAAATATGCAAACTGTTTTATAGAACAAGCAAACAGTTTTTTTAAACACACAAACTGTTTTATAGAACAAACAAACTGTTTTATAGAACATGTAAACAGCTTTATAAAACATGCAAATAGCTTTTGAGAAACCACAAATTGTCTTATAGAACATGCAAATAGCTTTATGAAACACATCAACTGATTTATAGAAGCTGCAAACAGCTTTATAAAACATACAAACTGTTTCATAGAACATGCAAACTGTTTTATTGAACATGCAAACAGTTTAATAAAACATTCAATCTGTTTTTAAGAATATGCAAACAGTTTATAAAACACGCAAACTGTTTTATAAAAAAACGCTAACTGTTTTACAGAACAAGCAAACTATTTTATTGAATATGCAAACAGTTTCATAAAATATTCCAACTGTTTTATAGAACAATGCAAACAGTTTTATAAAACACACAGACTGTTTTATAGAACATGCAAACTGTTTTATAGAACATGCAAACAGTTTTATAGAACATGCAACCTGTTTTATAGAATACGCAAACTGTTTAATTGAACAATGCAAACTGTTTTATAAAACACACAGACTGTTTCATAGAACATGCAAACTGTTTTATTGAACATGCAAACAGTTTCTTTAAAAATTCCAAATGTATTATAGAAAATGCAAACTGTTTTATAAAACATGCAAACAGTTTTATAAAACACGCTAACTGTTTTATAGAATATGTAAACAGTTTTATAGAATACATAGACTATTTTATAGAACGTGCAAACTGTTTCAAAGAAAACACAAACAGTTTTATAGAACATGCAAACTGTTTTATATAACATGCAAACAGTTCCACAAAACTCTCCAATTGTTTTATAGAAAACGCAAACTGTTTAATAGAACATGCAAACATTTTATAAAACACACAGACTGTTTTATAGAACATGCAAACTGTTTAATTGAACATGCAAACAGTTTTTAAAAAAATTCCATATGTTTAATAGAAAATGCAAAATGTTTTATAAAACATGCAAACAGTTTTATAAAACAGGCAAACTGTTTTATCGAAGACGCTAACTGTTTTATAGAACATGCAAACATTTTTATAGAACACACAGACTATTTTGTAGAACATGCAAACTGTTTTAAAGAACACGGAAACAGTTTCGTGCAAACTGCTATATAAAACATACAAACTGTTTTATAAAACACACAAACAGTTTTATAAAACACTCCAACTGTTTTATAGAACACGCAAACAGTTTAATAGAACAATGCAAACAGTTTTATAAAACACACAGACTGTTTAATAGAACATGCAAACTGTTCTATAGTTCATGTAAACAGTTTCACAAAACATTCCAACTGTTTTATAGAACATGCAAACTGTTTTATAAAACACACAAACTGTTTTATAGAACATGAACAGTTTTATAAAACACTCCAGCTGTTTTGTAGATAATGCAGAGTTTCATAAAACACGGAAACTGTTTTGTAGTACATGCATACTGTTTTATAGAACACGCTAACTGTTTTAAAGAACGTGCAAACTGCTATATAAAACACACAAACTGTTTTATAAAACACGCAAACAGATTTATAAAACACGCAAACAGTTTTATAGAACTTGCAAACTGTTTTATAGAACATGCAAAAAGTTTTATAAAACACGCAAACTGTTTTATAGAACTTGCAAACTGTTTTATAGAACATGCAAACTGTTTAATAGAACAATGCAAACAGTTTTATAAAACACTCAGACTGTTTATTAGTACACACAAACTGTTTAATAGAACAATGCAAACAATTTCATAGAACATGCAAACTGTTTTATTGAACATGCAGTTTCTTAAAAAATTCCAACTGTTTTATAGAAAATGCAAACTATTTTATAAAACATGCCATCAGTTTTATAAAACATGCAACCTGTTTTATAGAACACGCAAACTGTTTAATAGAACAATGCAAACAGATTTATAAAACACACAGGCTG
Organism: Carcharodon carcharias; assembly: GCF_017639515.1. Classification (NCBI taxonomy): domain Eukaryota; kingdom Metazoa; phylum Chordata; class Chondrichthyes; order Lamniformes; family Lamnidae; genus Carcharodon; species Carcharodon carcharias. The sequence goes on from NW_024470723.1 coordinate 371,587, forward strand.
TTTCATAGAACATGCAAACTGTTTTATTGAACATGCAAACAGTTTCTTTAAAAATTCCAACTGTATTATAGAAAATGCAAACTGTTTTATAAAACATGCAAACAGTTTTATAAAACACGCTAACTGTTTTATTGAATATGTAAACAGTTTTATAGAACACATAGACTATTTTATAGAACATGCAAACTGTTTCAAAGATAAAACAAACAGTTTTGTAGAACGTGCAAACTGTTTTATATAACATGCAAACAGTTCCACAAAACACTCCAACTGTTTTATAGAACACGCAAACTGTTTTATAAAACACACAAACTGTTTTATAGAACATGAACAGTTTTATAAAACACTTCAGCTGTTTTATAGATAATGCAAAGAGTTTCATAAAACACGGAAACTGTTTTGTAGTACATGCATACTGTTTTATAGAACACGCTAACTGTTTTAAAGAACGTGCAAACTGCTATATAAAACACACAAACTGTTTTATAAAACACGCAAACAGATTTATAAAACACGCAAACAGTTTTATAGAACATGCAAACTGTTTTATAGAACATGCAAAAAGTTTTATAAAACACGCAAACTGTTTTATAGAACTTGCAAACTGTTTTATAGAACATGCAAACTGTTTAATAGAACAATGCAAACAGTTTTATAAAACACTCAGACTGTTTATTAGTACACATAAACTTTAATAGAACAATGCAAACAGTTTCATAGAACATGCAAACTGTTTTATTGAACATGCAGTTTCTTAAAAAATTCCAACTGTTTTATAGAAAATGCAAACTATTTTATAAAACATGCCATCAGTTTTATAAAACATGCAACCTGTTTTATAGAATACGCTAACTGTTTTATAGAACATGCAAACTTTTTTATAGAACATGCAAAGAGTTTTATAAAACACGCAAACTGTTTTATAGAACATGCAAACGTTTTTATAGAACATGCAAAGAGTTTTATAAAACACGCAAACTGTTTTATAGAACATGCAAACTGTTTAATAGAACAATGCAAACACTTCTATAAAACACTCAGACTGTTTATTAGTACACAGAAACTGATTAATAGAACAATGCAAACAGTTTCATAAAACACACAGACTGTTTCATAGAACATGCAAACTGTTTTATTGAACATGCAAACAGTTTCTTAAAAAATTACAACTGTTTTATAGAAAATGCAAACTGTTTTAAAGAACTCACAAACAGTTTTATAGAACATGCAAACTGTTTTATAGAACATGCAAACAGTTTTATAAAACAAGCAAACTGTTTTGTAGAACACGCTGACTATTTTATACAACATGCAAACTGTTTTATTGAACATGCAAACACATTCATAAAACATTCCAACTGTTTTATAGAACATGCAAACAGTTTTATAAAACACCCATACAATTTTATAGAACATGCTAACTTTTTTAAAGCATATGCAAACTGTTTTATAAAACACACAAATTGTTTTATAGAACACACAAACAGCTTTATAAAATACTCCAACTCTTTTATAGAACATGGAAACTGTTTTATAGAACATGCAAACAGTTTTATAAACATGCAACCTGTTTTATAGAACACGCAAACTGTTTAATAGAACAATGCAAACAGTTCTATAAAACACACAGACTGTTTCATAGAACATGCAAACTGTTATTTTGAACATGCAAACAGTTTCTTAAAAAAATCCAACTGTTTTATAGAAAATGCAAACTGTTTTATAAAACATGCAAACAGTTTTATAAAACACACATACTGTTTTATAGAACACGCTAACTGTTTTATACAATATGTAAACAGTTTTATCGAACACTTAGACCATTTATAGAACATGCAAACTGTTTCAAAGAACACACAAACAGTTTTATAGAACATGCAAACTGTTTTATAAAACACGCAAACTGTTTTATAGAACACACTGTTTAATGGAACATGCAAACTGTTTTATTGAACATGCAAACAGTTTCACAAAACATTCCAACTGTTATATAGTACATGCAAACAGTTTAATAAAACACTCCAACTCTTCTTAGGACATGCAAACTGTTTTATAGAACATGCAAACAGTTTTATAAACATGCAACCTGTTTTATAGAACACGCAAACTGTTTAATAGAACAATGCAAACAGTTTTATAAAACACACAGACCGTTTCATAGAACATGCAAACTGTTTTATTGAACATGCAAACAGTTTCTTTAAAAATTCCAACTGTATTATAGAAAATGCAAACTGTTTTATAAAACATGCAAACAGTTTTATAAAACACGCTAACTGTTTTATAGAATATGTAAACAGTTTTATAGAATACATAGACTATTTTATAGAATGTGCAAACTGTTTCAAAGAAAACACAAACAGTTTTATAGAACATGCAAACTGTTTTATATGACATGCAAACAGTTCCACAAAACTCTCCAATTGTTTTATAGAAAACGCAAACTGTTTAATAGAACATGCAAACATTTTATAAAACACACAGACTGTTTTATAGAACATGCAAACTGTTTAATTGAACATGCAAACAGTTTTTAAAAAAATTCCATATGTTTAATAGAAAATGCAAAATGTTTTATAAAACATGCAAACAGTTTTATAAAACAGGCAAACTGTTTTATCGAAGACGCTAACTGTTTTATAGAACATGCAAACATTTTTATAGAACACACAGACTATTTTGTAGAACATGCAAACTGTTTTAAAGAACACGGAAACAGTTTCGTGCAAACTGCTATATAAAACATACAAACTGTTTTATAAAACACACAAACAGTTTTATAAAACACTCCAACTGTTTTATAGAACACGCAAACAGTTTAATAGAACAATGCAAACAGTTTTATAAAACACACAGACTGTTTAATAGAACATGCAAACTGTTCTATAGTTCATGTAAACAGTTCCACAAAACATTCCAACTGTTTTATAGAACATGCAAACTGTTTTATAAAACACACAAACTGTTTTATAGAACATGAACAGTTTTATAAAACACTCCAGCTGTTTTGTAGATAATGCAGAGTTTCATAAAACACGGAAACTGTTTTGTAGTACATGCATACTGTTTTATAGAACACGCTAACTGTTTTAAAGAACGTGCAAACTGCTATATAAAACACACAAACTGTTTTATAAAACACGCAAACAGATTTATAAAACACGCAAACAGTTTTATAGAACATGCAAACTGTTTTATAGAACATGCAAAAAGTTTTATAAAACACGCAAACTGTTTTATAGAACTTGCAAACTGTTTTATAGAACATGCAAACTGTTTAATAGAACAATGCAAACAGTTTTATAAAACACTCAGACTGTTTATTAGTACACACAAACTGTTTAATAGAACAATGCAAACAATTTCATAGAACATGCAAACTGTTTTATTGAACATGCAGTTTCTTAAAAAATTCCAACTGTTTTATAGAAAATGCAAACTATTTTATAAAACATGCCATCAGTTTTATAAAACATGCAACCTGTTTTATAGAATACGCTAACTGTTTTAAAGAACATGCAAACTTTTTTATAGAACATGCAAAGTGTTTTATAAAACACGCAAACTGTTTTATAGAACATGCAAACTTTTTTATAGAACATGCAAAGAGTTTTATAAAACACGCAAACTGTTTTATAGAACATGCAAACTGTTTAATAGAACAATGCAAACACTTCTATAAAACACTCAGACTGTTTATTAGTACACAGAAACTGATTAATAGAACAATGCAAACAGTTTCATAAAACACACAGACTGTTTCATAGAACATGCAAACTGTTTTATTGAACATGCAAACAGTTTCTTAAAAAATTACAACTGTTTTATAGAAAATGCAAACTGTTTTAAAGAACTCACAAACAGTTTTATAGAACATGCAAACTGTTTTATAGAACATGCAAACAGTTTTATAAAACAAGCAAACTGTTTTATAGAACATGCAAACTGTTTAATAGAACAATGCAAACACTTCTATAAAACACTCAGACTGTTTATTAGTACACAGAAACTGATTAATAGAACAATGCAAACAGTTTCATAAAACACACAGACTGTTTCATAGAACATGCAAACTGTTTTATTGAACATGCAAACAGTTTCTTAAAAAATTACAACTGTTTTATAGAAAATGCAAACTGTTTTAAAGAACTCACAAACAGTTTTATAGAACATGCAAACTGTTTTATAGAACATGCAAACAGTTTTATAAAACAAGCAAACTGTTTTGTAGAACACGCTGACTATTTTACACAACATGCAAACTGTTTTATTGAACATGCAAACACATTCATAAAACATTCCAACTGTTTTATAGAACATGCAAACAGTTTTATAAAACACCCATACAATTTTATAGAACATGCTAACTTTTTTAAAGCATATGCAAACTGTTTTATAAAACACACAAATTGTTTTATAGAACACACAAACAGCTTTATAAAATACTCCAACTCTTTTATAGAACATGGAAACTGTTTTATAGAACATGCAAACAGTTTTATAAACATGCAACCTGTTTTATAGAACACGCAAACTGTTTAATAGAACAATGCAAACAGTTCTATAAAACACACAGACTGTTTCATAGAACATGCAAACTGTTATTTTGAACATGCAAACAGTTTCTTAAAAAAATCCAACTGTTTTATAGAAAATGCAAACTGTTTTATAAAACATGCAAACAGTTTTATAAAACACACAAAACAAAAACAGAATTACCTGGAAAAACTCAGCAGGTCTGGCAGCATCGGCGGAGAAGAAAAGAGTTGACGTTTCGAGTCCTCATGACCCTTCGACAGAACTTGAGTTCGAGTCCAGGAAAGAGCTGAAATATAAGCTGGTTTAAGGTGTGTGTGTGGGGGGCGGAGAGATAGAGAGACAGAGAGGTGGAGGGGGTTGGTGTGGTTGTAGCGACAAACAAGCAGTGATAGAAGCAGATCATCAAAAGATGTCAACAACAATAGTACAATAGAACACATAGGTGTTAAAGTTAAAGTTGGTGATATTATCTAAACGAATGTGCTAATTAAGAATGGATGGTAGGGCACTCAAGGTATAGCTCTAGTGGGTTTTTTTTTATTTTATATAATGGAAATAGGTGGGAAAAGGAAAATCTTTATAATTTATTGGGGAAAAAAAAGGGGGAAACAGAAAGGGGGTGGGGATGGGGGAGGGGATTCACGACCTAAAGTTGTTGAATTCAATATTCAGTCCGGAAGGCTGTAAAGTCCCTAGTCGGAAGATGAGGTGTTGTTCCTCCAGTTTGCGTTGGGCTTCACTGGAACAATGCAGCAAGCCAAGGACAGACATGTGGGCAAGAGAGCAGGGTGGAGTGTTAAAATGGCAAGCGACAGGGAGGTTTGGGTCATTCTTGCGGACAGACCGCAGGTGTTCTGCAAAGCGGTCGCCCAGTTTACGTTTGGTCTCTCCAATGTAGAGGAGACCACATTGGGAGCAACGAATGCAGTAGACTAAGTTGGGGGAAATGCAAGTGAAATGCTGCTTCACTTGAAAGGAGTGTTTGGGTCCTTGGACGGTGAGGAGAGAGGAAGTGAAGGGGCAGGTGTTGCATCTTTTGCGTGGGCAAGGGGTTGTGCCATAGGAGGGGGTTGAGGAGTAGGGGGTGATGGAGGAGTGGACCAGGGTGTCCCGGAGGGAGCGATCCCTACGGAATGCCGATAAGGGGGGTGAAGGGAAGATGTGTTTGGTAGTGGCATCATGCTGGAGTTGGCGGAAATGGCGGAGGATGATCCTTTGAATGCGGAGGCTGGTGGGGTGATAAGTGAGGACAAGGGGGACCCTATCATGTTTCTGGGAGGGAGGAGAAGGAGTGAGGGCGGATGCGCGGGAGATGGGCCGGACACGGTTGAGGGCCCTGTCAACGACCGTGGGTGGAAAACCTCGGTTAAGGAAGAAGGAGGACATGTCAGAGGAACTGTTTTTGAATGTAGCATCATCGGATATGTTTTATAGAACACGCTAACTGTTTTATACAATATGTAAACAGTTTTATCGAACACTTAGACCATTTATAGAACATGCAAACTGTTTCAAAGAACACACAAACAGTTTTATAGAACATGCAAACTGTTTTATAAAACACGCAAACTGTTTTATAGAACACACTGTTTAATGGAACATGCAAACTGTTTTATTGAACATGCAAACAGTTTCACAAAACATTCCAACTGTTATATAGTACATGCAAACAGTTTAATAAAACACTCCAACTCTTCTTAGGACATGCAAACTGTTTTATAGAACATGCAAACAGTTTTATAAACATGCAACCTGTTTTATAGAACACGCAAACTGTTTAATAGAACAATGCAAACAGTTTTATAAAACACACAGACCGTTTCATAGAACATGCAAACTGTTTTATTGAACATGCAAACAGTTTCTTTAAAAATTCCAACTGTATTATAGAAAATGCAAACTGTTTTATAAAACATGCAGTTTTATAAAACACGCTAACTGTTTTATAGAATATGTAAACAGTTTTATAGAACACATAGACTATTTTATAGAACATGCAAACTGTTTCAAAGAACACACAAACAGTTTTATAGAACATGCAAACTGTTTTATTGAACGTGCAAACAGTTTTATAAAACAAGCCAACTGTTTTATAGAACACGCTAACTGTTTTATGGAACATGCAAACTGTATTATTGAACATGCAAACTGTTTTATAAAACACCCAAACTATTTTATAGAACAAGCTAACTTTTATAGAACATGCAAAACATTTTGTAGAACATGCAAACAGTTCCACTAAACACTCCAACTGTTTTATAGAACACACAAACTGTTTAATAGAACATGGAAACTGTTTTATTGAACATGCAAACAGTTTCATAAAACATACACACCTTTTCATAGAACATGCAAACTGTTTTATTGAACATGCAAACAGTTTCTTAAAAAATTTCAACTGTTTTATAGAAAATGCAAACTGTTTTATAAAACATGCAAACAGTTTTATAAAACACGCATACTGTTTTATTGAACACGCTAACTGTTTTATAGAACATGCAAGCAGTTTTATAGAATACAGAGTCTATTTTATAGAACATGCAAACTGTTTTAAAGAACATGGCAAACAGTTTCATAAAACACACCAACTGTTTTGTAGAACATGCAAACTGCTTTCATAGAACATGCAAACAGTTGTATAAACATGCAACCTCTTTTATAGAACATGCAAACTGTTTAATAGAACAATGCAAACAGTTTCATAAAACACACAAACTGTTTCATAGAACATGCAAACTGTTTTATTGAACACGCAAACAGTTTCTTAAATAATTCCAACTGTTTTATAGAAAATGCATACTGTCTTATAAAACATGCAAACAGTTTTATAAAACACACAAACTGTTTTATAGAACATGCAAACAGTTTTATGAAACAAGCCATCTGTTTTATAGAACACACTAACTGTTTTATGAAACATGCAAACTGTTTTATTGAACATGCAAACAGTTTCAAAAAACTTTCCAATTGTTTTATAGAACATGCAAACTGTTTTATAAAACATGCAGTTTTATAGAACACACAAATTGTTTCCTAAAACACTCCAACTGTTTTGTGGAACATGCAAACTATTTTATAAATCAAGCAAACTGTTTTATAGAACATACTAACTGTTTTATGGAACATGCAAACAGTTTTATAAAACACCCATACTAATTTATAGAACATGCTAACTGTTTTATAGAATATGCAAACAGTTTTATAAAATACGCAAACTGTTTTGTAGAACATGCTAACTGTTTTAAAGAACATGCAAACTTTTTATAAAACACACAAACTGTTTTATAGAAAACGCAATCAGTTTTATAAAACACTCAAAGTGTATTATAGAACACACAAACTGTTTTATAGAACATGCAAATAGCTTTATAGAACACACAAACTGTTTTATAGCACATACAAACTGTTTTATAAAACATGCAAACAGTTTTATAAAACACACAAACTGTTTTACAGATCACGCTAACTGTTTTACAGAACATGCAAACAGTTTTATAGAACACACAGACTATTTTATAGAACATGCAAACTGTTTTATAGAACACACAAACAGTTTCATAAAACACTCCAACTCTTTTATAGCACATACAAACTGTTTTATAAAACATGCAAACAGTTTTATAGAACACACAGACTATTTTATAGAACATGCAAACTGTTTTATAGAACAAGCAAAGTGTTTTATAGAACACGCTAATTGTTTTATAAAACATGCAAACTGTTTTACTGAATATGCAAACAGTTTCATAAAATACTCCAACAGTTTTATAGAAATTGCAAACAGTTTCATAAAACAAGGAAACTGTTTTACAGTACATGCATACTGTGTTATAGAACACGCTAACTTTTTTACAGAACATGCAAACTGCTATATAAAGCCCACAAACTGTTTTATAAAACACGCAAACAGTTTAATAAAACATTCCAACAGTTTTATAGAACATGCAAACTGTTTAATAAAACACATAATCTGTTTTATAGAACATGCACAGTTTTATAAAACACTCCAACTGTTTTATAGATCATGCAAACTGTTTTATAGAACATGCAAACTGTTTTATAGAACACGCTTACTGTTTTATGGAAAATGCAAACTGTTTTATAGAACATGCAAACTGTTTTATAGAACATGCAAAAAGTTTTATAAAACACGCAAACTGTTTTATAGAACTTGCAAACTGTTTTATAGAACATGCAAACTGTTTAATAGAACAATGCAAACAGTTTTATAAAACACTCAGACTGTTTATTAGTACACATAAACTGTTTAATAGAACAATGCAAACAGTTTCATAGAACATGCAAACTGTTTTATTGAACATGCAGTTTCTTAAAAAATTCCAACTGTTTTATAGAAAATGCAAACTATTTTATAAAACATGCCATCAGTTTTATAAAACATGCAACCTGTTTTATAGAATACGCTAACTGTTTTATAGAACATGCAAACTTTTTTATAGAACATGCAAAGAGTTTTATAAAACACGCAAACTGTTTTATAGAACATGCAAACGTTTTTATAGAACATGCAAAGAGTTTTATAAAACACGCAAACTGTTTTATAGAACATGCAAACTGTTTAATAGAACAATGCAAACACTTCTATAAAACACTCAGACTGTTTATTAGTACACAGAAACTGATTAATAGAACAATGCAAACAGTTTCATAAAACACACAGACTGTTTCATAGAACATGCAAACTGTTTTATTGAACATGCAAACAGTTTCTTAAAAAATTACAACTGTTTTATAGAAAATGCAAACTGTTTTAAAGAACTCACAAACAGTTTTATAGAACATGCAAACTGTTTTATAGAACATGCAAACAGTTTTATAAAACAAGCAAACTGTTTTGTAGAACACGCTGACTATTTTATACAACATGCAAACTGTTTTATTGAACATGCAAACACATTCATAAAACATTCCAACTGTTTTATAGAACATGCAAACAGCTTTATAAAACACCCATACAATTTTATAGAACATGCTAACTTTTTTAAAGCATATGCAAACTGTTTTATAAAACACACAAATTGTTTTATAGAACACACAAACAGCTTTATAAAATACTCCAACTCTTTTATAGAACATGGAAACTGTTTTATAGAACATGCAAACAGTTTTATAAACATGCAACCTGTTTTATAGAACACGCAAACTGTTTAATAGAACAATGCAAACAGTTCTATAAAACACACAGACTGTTTCATAGAACATGCAAACTGTTATTTTGAACATGCAAACAGTTTCTTAAAAAAATCCAACTGTTTTATAGAAAATGCAAACTGTTTTATAAAACATGCAAACAGTTTTATAAAACACACATACTGTTTTATAGAACACGCTAACTGTTTTATACAATATGTAAACAGTTTTATCGAACACTTAGACCATTTATAGAACATGCAAACTGTTTCAAAGAACACACAAACAGTTTTATAGAACATGCAAACTGTTTTATAAAACACGCAAACTGTTTTATAGAACACACTGTTTAATGGAACATGCAAACTGTTTTATTGAACATGCAAACAGTTTCTTTAAAAATTCCAACTGTATTATAGAAAATGCAAACTGTTTTATAAAACATGCAAACAGTTTTATAAAACACGCTAACTGTTTTATAGAATATGTAAACAGTTTTATAGAATACATAGACTATTTTATAGAATGTGCAAACTGTTTCAAAGAAAACACAAACAGTTTTATAGAACATGCAAACTGTTTTATATAACATGCAAACAGTTCCACAAAACTCTCCAATTGTTTTATAGAAAACGCAAACTGTTTAATAGAACATGCAAACATTTTATAAAACACACAGACTGTTTTATAGAACATGCAAACTGTTTAATTGAACATGCAAACAGTTTTTAAAAAAATTCCATATGTTTAATAGAAAATGCAAAATGTTTTATAAAACATGCAAACAGTTTTGTAAAACAGGCAAACTGTTTTATCGAAGACGCTAACTGTTTTATAGAACATGCAAACATTTTTATAGAACACACAGACTATTTTGTAGAACATGCAAACTGTTTTAAAAAGCACGGAAACAGTTTCGTGCAAACTGCTATATAAAACATACAAACTGTTTTATAAAACACACAAACAGTTTTATAAAACACTCCAACTGTTTTATAGAACACGCAGTTTAATAGAACAATGCAAACAGTTTTATAAAACACACAGACTGTTTAATAGAACATGCAAACTGTTCTATAGTTCATGTAAACAGTTTCACAAAACATTCCAACTGTTTTATAGAACATGCAAACTGTTTTATAAAACACACAAACTGTTTTATAGAACATGAACAGTTTTATAAAACACTCCAGTTGTTTTGTAGATAATGCAGAGTTTCATAAAACACGGAAACTGTTTTGTAGTACATGCATACTGTTTTATAGAACACGCTAACTGTTTTAAAGAGCGTGCAAACTGCTATATAAAACACACAAACTGTTTTATAAAACACGCAAACAGATTTATAAAACACGCAAACAGTTTTATAGAACATGCAAACTGTTTTATAGAACATGCAAAAAGTTTTATAAAACACGCAAACTGTTTTATAGAACTTGCAAACTGTTTTATAGAACATGCAAACTGTTTAATAGAACAATGCAAACAGTTTTATAAAACACTCAGACTGTTTATTAGTACACACAAACTGTTTAATAGAACAATGCAAACAATTTCATAGAACATGCAAACTGTTTTATTGAACATGCAGTTTCTTAAAAAATTCCAACTGTTTTATAGAAAATGCAAACTATTTTATAAAACATGCCATCAGTTTTATAAAACATGCAACCTGTTTTATAGAACACGCAAACTGTTTAATAGAACAATGCAAACAGTTTTATAAAACACACAGGCTGTTTCATAGAACATGCAAACTGTTTTATTGAACATGCAAACAGTTTCTTTAAAAATTCCAACTGTATTATAGAAAATGCAAACTGTTTTATAAAACATGCAAACAGTTTTATAAAACACGCTAACTGTTTTATTGAATATGTAAACAGTTTTATAGAACACATAGACTATTTTATAGAACATGCAAACTGTTTCAAAGATAAAACAAACAGTTTTGTAGAACGTGCAAACTGTTTTATATAACATGCAAACAGTTCCACAAAACACTCCAACTGTTTTATAGAACACGCAAACTGTTTTATAAAACACACAAACTGTTTTATAGAACATGAACAGTTTTATAAAACACTTCAGCTGTTTTATAGATAATGCAAAGAGTTTCATAAAACACGGAAACTGTTTTGTAGTACATGCATACTGTTTTATAGAACACGCTAACTGTTTTAAAGAACGTGCAAACTGCTATATAAAACACACAAACTGTTTTATAAAACACGCAAACAGATTTATAAAACACGCAAACAGTTTTATAGAACATGCAAACTGTTTTATAGAACATGCAAAAAGTTTTATAAAACACGCAAACTGTTTTATAGAACTTGCAAACTGTTTTATAGAACATGCAAACTGTTTAATAGAACAATGCAAACAGTTTTATAAAACACTCAGACTGTTTATTAGTACACATAAACTGTTTAATAGAACAATGCAAACAGTTTCATAGAACATGCAAACTGTTTTATTGAACATGCAGTTTCTTAAAAAATTCCAACTGTTTTATAGAAAATGCAAACTATTTTATAAAACATGCCATCAGTTTTATAAAACATGCAACCTGTTTTATAGAATACGCTAACTGTTTTAAAGAACATGCAAACTTTTTTATAGAACATGCAAAGAGTTTTATAAAACACGCAAACTGTTTTATAGAACATGCAAACTTTTTTATAGAACATGCAAAGAGTTTTATAAAACACGCAAACTGTTTTATAGAACATGCAAACTGTTTAATAGAACAATGCAAACACTTCTATAAAACACTCAGACTGTTTATTAGTACACAGAAACTGATTAATAGAACAATGCAAACAGTTTCATAAAACACACAGACTGTTTCATAGAACATGCAAACTGTTTTATTGAACATGCAAACAGTTTCTTAAAAAATTACAACTGTTTTATAGAAAATGCAAACTGTTTTAAAGAACTCACAAACAGTTTTATAGAACATGCAAACTGTTTTATAGAACATGCAAACAGTTTTATAAAACAAGCAAACTGTTTTGTAGAACACGCTGACTATTTTACACAACATGCAAACTGTTTTATTGAACATGCAAACACATTCATAAAACATTCCAACTGTTTTATAGAACATGCAAACAGCTTTATAAAACACCCATACAATTTTATAGAACATGCTAACTTTTTTAAAGCATATGCAAACTGTTTTATAAAACACACAAATTGTTTTATAGAACACACAAACAGCTTTATAAAATACTCCAACTCTTTTATAGAACATGGAAACTGTTTTATAGAACATGCAAACAGTTTTATAAACATGCAACCTGTTTTATAGAACACGCAAACTGTTTAATAGAACAATGCAAACAGTTCTATAAAACACACAGACTGTTTCATAGAACATGCAAACTGTTATTTTGAACATGCAAACAGTTTCTTAAAAAAATCCAACTGTTTTATAGAAAATGCAAACTGTTTTATAAAACATGCAAACAGTTTTATAAAACACACATACTGTTTTATAGAACACGCTAACTGTTTTATACAATATGTAAACAGTTTTATCGAACACTTAGACCATTTATAGAACATGCAAACTGTTTCAAAGAACACACAAACAGTTTTATAGAACATGCAAACTGTTTTATAAAACACGCAAACTGTTTTATAGAACACACTGTTTAATGGAACATGCAAACTGTTTTATTGAACATGCAAACAGTTTCTTTAAAAATTCCAACTGTATTATAGAAAATGCAAACTGTTTTATAAAACATGCAAACAGTTTTATAAAACACGCTAACTGTTTTATAGAATATGTAAACAGTTTTATAGAATACATAGACTATTTTATAGAATGTGCAAACTGTTTCAAAGAAAACACAAACAGTTTTATAGAACATGCAAACTGTTTTATATAACATGCAAACAGTTCCACAAAACTCTCCAATTGTTTTATAGAAAACGCAAACTGTTTAATAGAACATGCAAACATTTTATAAAACACACAGACTGTTTTATAGAACATGCAAACTGTTTAATTGAACATGCAAACAGTTTTTAAAAAAATTCCATATGTTTAATAGAAAATGCAAAATGTTTTATAAAACATGCAAACAGTTTTGTAAAACAGGCAAACTGTTTTATCGAAGACGCTAACTGTTTTATAGAACATGCAAACATTTTTATAGAACACACAGACTATTTTGTAGAACATGCAAACTGTTTTAAAAAGCACGGAAACAGTTTCGTGCAAACTGCTATATAAAACATACAAACTGTTTTATAAAACACACAAACAGTTTTATAAAACACTCCAACTGTTTTATAGAACACGCAAACAGTTTAATAGAACAATGCAAACAGTTTTATAAAACACACAGACTGTTTAATAGAACATGCAAACTGTTCTATAGTTCATGTAAACAGTTTCACAAAACATTCCAACTGTTTTATAGAACATGCAAACTGTTTTATAAAACACACAAACTGTTTTATAGAACATGAACAGTTTTATAAAACACTCCAGCTGTTTTGTAGATAATGCAGAGTTTCATAAAACACGGAAACTGTTTTGTAGTACATGCATACTGTTTTATAGAACACGCTAACTGTTTTAAAGAGCGTGCAAACTGCTATATAAAACACACAAACTGTTTTATAAAACACGCAAACAGATTTATAAAACACGCAAACAGTTTTATAGAACATGCAAACTGTTTTATAGAACATGCAAAAAGTTTTATAAAACACGCAAACTGTTTTATAGAACTTGCAAACTGTTTTATAGAACATGCAAACTGTTTAATAGAACAATGCAAACAGTTTTATAAAACACTCAGACTGTTTATTAGTACACACAAACTGTTTAATAGAACAATGCAAACAATTTCATAGAACATGCAAACTGTTTTATTGAACATGCAGTTTCTTAAAAAATTCCAACTGTTTTATAGAAAATGCAAACTATTTTATAAAACATGCCATCAGTTTTATAAAACATGCAACCTGTTTTATAGAACACGCAAACTGTTTAATAGAACAATGCAAACAGTTTTATAAAACACACAGGCTGTTTCATAGAACATGCAAACTGTTTTATTGAACATGCAAACAGTTTCTTTAAAAATTCCAACTGTATTATAGAAAATGCAAACTGTTTTATAAAACATGCAAACAGTTTTATAAAACACGCTAACTGTTTTATTGAATATGTAAACAGTTTTATAGAACACATAGACTATTTTATAGAACATGCAAACTGTTTCAAAGATAAAACAAACAGTTTTGTAGAACGTGCAAACTGTTTTATATAACATGCAAACAGTTCCACAAAACACTCCAACTGTTTTATAGAACACGCAAACTGTTTTATAAAACACACAAACTGTTTTATAGAACATGAACAGTTTTATAAAACACTTCAGCTGTTTTATAGATAATGCAAAGAGTTTCATAAAACACGGAAACTGTTTTGTAGTACATGCATACTGTTTTATAGAACACGCTAACTGTTTTAAAGAACGTGCAAACTGCTATATAAAACACACAAACTGTTTTATAAAACACGCAAACAGATTTATAAAACACGCAAACAGTTTTATAGAACATGCAAACTGTTTTATAGAACATGCAAAAAGTTTTATAAAACACGCAAACTGTTTTATAGAACTTGCAAACTGTTTTATAGAACATGCAAACTGTTTAATAGAACAATGCAAACAGTTTTATAAAACACTCAGACTGTTTATTAGTACACATAAACTGTTTAATAGAACAATGCAAACAGTTTCATAGAACATGCAAACTGTTTTATTGAACATGCAGTTTCTTAAAAAATTCCAACTGTTTTATAGAAAATGCAAACTATTTTATAAAACATGCCATCAGTTTTATAAAACATGCAACCTGTTTTATAGAATACGCTAACTGTTTTAAAGAACATGCAAACTTTTTTATAGAACATGCAAAGAGTTTTATAAAACACGCAAACTGTTTTATAGAACATGCAAACTTTTTTATAGAACATGCAAAGAGTTTTATAAAACACGCAAACTGTTTTATAGAACATGCAAACTGTTTAATAGAACAATGCAAACACTTCTATAAAACACTCAGACTGTTTATTAGTACACAGAAACTGATTAATAGAACAATGCAAACAGTTTCATAAAACACACAGACTGTTTCATAGAACATGCAAACTGTTTTATTGAACATGCAAACAGTTTCTTAAAAAATTACAACTGTTTTATAGAAAATGCAAACTGTTTTAAAGAACTCACAAACAGTTTTATAGAACATGCAAACTGTTTTATAGAACATGCAAACAGTTTTATAAAACAAGCAAACTGTTTTGTAGAACACGCTGACTATTTTACACAACATGCAAACTGTTTTATTGAACATGCAAACACATTCATAAAACATTCCAACTGTTTTATAGAACATGCAAACAGTTTTATAAAACACCCATACAATTTTATAGAACATGCTAACTTTTTTAAAGCATATGCAAACTGTTTTATAAAACACACAAATTGTTTTATAGAACACACAAACAGCTTTATAAAATACTCCAACTCTTTTATAGAACATGGAAACTGTTTTATAGAACATGCAAACAGTTTTATAAACATGCAACCTGTTTTATAGAACACGCAAACTGTTTAATAGAACAATGCAAACAGTTCTATAAAACACACAGACTGTTTCATAGAACATGCAAACTGTTATTTTGAACATGCAAACAGTTTCTTAAAAAAATCCAACTGTTTTATAGAAAATGCAAACTGTTTTATAAAACATGCAAACAGTTTTATAAAACACACATACTGTTTTATAGAACACGCTAACTGTTTTATACAATATGTAAACAGTTTTATCGAACACTTAGACCATTTATAGAACATGCAAACTGTTTCAAAGAACACACAAACAGTTTTATAGAACATGCAAACTGTTTTATAAAACACGCAAACTGTTTTATAGAACACACTGTTTAATGGAACATGCAAACTGTTTTATTGAACATGCAAACAGTTTCACAAAACATTCCAACTGTTATATAGTACATGCAAACAGTTTAATAAAACACTCCAACTCTTCTTAGGACATGCAAACTGTTTTATAGAACATGCAAACAGTTTTATAAACATGCAACCTGTTTTATAGAACACGCAAACTGTTTAATAGAACAATGCAAACAGTTTTATAAAACACACAGACCGTTTCATAGAACATGCAAACTGTTTTATTGAACATGCAAACAGTTTCTTTAAAAATTCCAACTGTATTATAGAAAATGCAAACTGTTTTATAAAACATGCAGTTTTATAAAACACGCTAACTGTTTTATAGAATATGTAAACAGTTTTATAGAACACATAGACTATTTTATAGAACATGCAAACTGTTTCAAAGAACACACAAACAGTTTTATAGAACATGCAAACTGTTTTATTGAACGTGCAAACAGTTTTATAAAACAAGCCAACTGTTTTATAGAACACGCTAACTGTTTTATGGAACATGCAAACTGTATTATTGAACATGCAAACTGTTTTATAAAACACCCAAACTATTTTATAGAACAAGCTAACTTTTATAGAACATGCAAAACATTTTGTAGAACATGCAAACAGTTCCACTAAACACTCCAACTGTTTTATAGAACACACAAACTGTTTAATAGAACATGGAAACTGTTTTATTGAACATGCAAACAGTTTCATAAAACATACACACCTTTTCATAGAACATGCAAACTGTTTTATTGAACATGCAAACAGTTTCTTAAAAAATTTCAACTGTTTTATAGAAAATGCAAACTGTTTTATAAAACATGCAAACAGTTTTATAAAACACGCATACTGTTTTATTGAACACGCTAACTGTTTTATAGAACATGCAAGCAGTTTTATAGAATACAGAGTCTATTTTATAGAACATGCAAACTGTTTTAAAGAACATGGCAAACAGTTTCATAAAACACACCAACTGTTTTGTAGAACATGCAAACTGCTTTCATAGAACATGCAAACAGTTGTATAAACATGCAACCTCTTTTATAGAACATGCAAACTGTTTAATAGAACAATGCAAACAGTTTCATAAAACACACAAACTGTTTCATAGAACATGCAAACTGTTTTATTGAACACGCAAACAGTTTCTTAAATAATTCCAACTGTTTTATAGAAAATGCATACTGTCTTATAAAACATGCAAACAGTTTTATAAAACACACAAACTGTTTTATAGAACATGCAAACAGTTTTATGAAACAAGCCATCTGTTTTATAGAACACACTAACTGTTTTATGAAACATGCAAACTGTTTTATTGAACATGCAAACAGTTTCAAAAAACTTTCCAATTGTTTTATAGAACATGCAAACTGTTTTATAAAACATGCAGTTTTATAGAACACACAAATTGTTTCCTAAAACACTCCAACTGTTTTGTGGAACATGCAAACTATTTTATAAATCAAGCAAACTGTTTTATAGAACATACTAACTGTTTTATGGAACATGCAAACAGTTTTATAAAACACCCATACTAATTTATAGAACATGCTAACTGTTTTATAGAATATGCAAACAGTTTTATAAAATA
Organism: Carcharodon carcharias; assembly: GCF_017639515.1. NCBI lineage: Eukaryota > Metazoa > Chordata > Chondrichthyes > Lamniformes > Lamnidae > Carcharodon > Carcharodon carcharias. The sequence goes on from NW_024470723.1 coordinate 389,881, forward strand.
CGCAAACTGTTTTGTAGAACATGCTAACTGTTTTAAAGAACATGCAAACTTTTTATAAAACACACAAACTGTTTTATAGAAAACGCAATCAGTTTTATAAAACACTCAAAGTGTATTATAGAACACACAAACTGTTTTATAGAACATGCAAATAGCTTTATAGAACACACAAACTGTTTTATAGCACATACAAACTGTTTTATAAAACATGCAAACAGTTTTATAAAACACACAAACTGTTTTACAGATCACGCTAACTGTTTTACAGAACATGCAAACAGTTTTATAGAACACACAGACTATTTTATAGAACATGCAAACTGTTTTATAGAACACACAAACAGTTTCATAAAACACTCCAACTCTTTTATAGCACATACAAACTGTTTTATAAAACATGCAAACAGTTTTATAGAACACACAGACTATTTTATAGAACATGCAAACTGTTTTATAGAACAAGCAAAGTGTTTTATAGAACACGCTAATTGTTTTATAAAACATGCAAACTGTTTTACTGAATATGCAAACAGTTTCATAAAATACTCCAACAGTTTTATAGAAATTGCAAACAGTTTCATAAAACAAGGAAACTGTTTTACAGTACATGCATACTGTGTTATAGAACACGCTAACTTTTTTACAGAACATGCAAACTGCTATATAAAGCCCACAAACTGTTTTATAAAACACGCAAACAGTTTAATAAAACATTCCAACAGTTTTATAGAACATGCAAACTGTTTAATAAAACACATAATCTGTTTTATAGAACATGCACAGTTTTATAAAACACTCCAACTGTTTTATAGATCATGCAAACTGTTTTATAGAACATGCAAACTGTTTTATAGAACACGCTTACTGTTTTATGGAAAATGCAAACTGTTTTATAGAACATGCAAACTGTTTTATAGAACACGCTTACTGTTTTTTGGAAAATGCAAACTGTTTTATTGAACATGCAAACAGTTTCATAAAACATTCCAACTGTATTATAGAACAATGCAAACAGTTTTATAAAAAACGCAAACTGTTTTATAGAACACGCAGTTTAATAGAACAATGCAAACAGTTTTATAAAACACACTGACTGTTTAATAGAACATGCAAACTGTTCTATAGAAGATGCAAACAGTTTCATAAAACATTCCAATAGTTTTATAAAACAAGCAAACTGTTTTATAGAACACGCTAACTGATTAATGGAAAATGCAAACTGTTTTATTGAATATGCAAACAGTTTCATAAAACATTCCAACTGTTTTATAGAATATGCAAACAGTTTTATAAAACACCCATACTATTTTATAGATCATGCAAACTGTTATAAAGAACATGCAAACAGTTTAATAGTACACACAAACAGTTTCATAAAACAGTCCAACTGTTTTGTAGAACATGCAAACTGTTTTATAGAACATGCAAACAGTTGTATAAAACAAGCAAACTGTTTTATGGAACACACTAACTGTTTTATGGAACATGCAAACTGTTTTATTGAACATGCAAACAGTTTCATAAAACATTCCAACTGTTTCATAGAACATGCAAACAGTTTAATAGAACATGCAAAGAGTTTTATAAAACACGCAAACTGTTTTATAGAACATGCAAGCTGTTTAATAGAACAATGCAAACAGTTTTATAAAACACACAGACTGTTTTATAGAACATGCAAACTGTTTTATTGAACCTGCAAACAGTTTCATAAAACATACACACCGTTTCATAGAACATGCAAACTGTTTTATTGAACATGCAAACACTCAGACTGTTTAATAGTACACACATTCTGTTTAATAGAATAATGCAAACAGTTTCATAAAACACACAGGCAGTTTCACAGAACATGCAAACTGTTTCATAGAACATGCAAGCAGTTTCTTTAAAAATTCCAACTGTTTTATAGAAAATGCAAACTGTTTTATAAAACATGCCATCAGTTTTATAAAACACGCAAACTGTTTTATAGAACACGATAACTGTTTTATAGAACATGCAAACAGTTTTATAGAACACACAGACAATTTTATAGAACATGCAAAATGTTATAAAGAACAGGCAACAGTTTTATAGTACACACAAACAGTTTCATAAAACAGTCCAACTGTTTTGTAGAACATGCAAACTGTTTTATAGAACATGCAAACAGTTTTATAAAACACACAAACTATTTTATAGAACATGCTAATTGTTTTATAGAACATGGAAACAGTTTTATAGAACACATAGACTATTTTATAGAACATGCAAATTGTTTCAAAGAACACACAAACAGTTTTATAGAACATGCAAACTGTTTTATGGAACATGCAAACTGTTTTATTGAACATGCAAACAGTTTCATAAAACATTCCAATTGTTTTATAGAACATGGAAACAGTTTTATAAAACACGCAATCTGTTTTATAGAACAACTAACTTTTATAGAACATGAGAAATGTTTTGTAGAACATGGAAACAGTTCCATAAAACACTCCAACTGTTTTATAGAATACGCAAAACATTTAATAGAACATGCAAACAGTTTTATAAAACACACAGACTGTTTTATAGAACATGCAAACTGTTTTATTGAACCTGCAAACAGTTTCATAAAACATACACACCGTTTCATAGAACATGCAAACTGTTTTATTGAACATGCAAACAGTTTCTTAAAAAAATCCATTTGTTTTATAGAAAATGCAAACTGTTTTATAAAACATGCAAACAGTTTTATAGAACACACAGACTATTTTGTAGAACATACAAACAGTTTTATTGAACATGCAAACAGTTCCATAAAACATTCCAACTGTCTGATAGAACATGCAAAAAGGTTTATAATACTAGCAAAGTGTTTTATAGAACATGCTAATTGTTTTATAGAACATTCAAACTGTTTTATTGAATATGCAAATAGTTTCATAAAAAACTCCAACAGTTTTATAGAAAATGCAAACAGTTTCATAAATCACGGAATCTTTTTTATGGTACATGCATACTGTTTTATAGAACACACTAACTGTTTTAAAGAATGTTCAAACTGCTATATAAAACACACAAACTGTTTTATAAAACACGCTAACAGTTTTATAAAACACTCCGTTTTATAGAACACGCAAACTGTTTAATAGAACAATGCAAACAGTTTTATAAAAAACGCAAACTGTTTTATAGAACACGCAAACAGTTTAATAGTACAATGCAAACAGTTTTATAAAACACACAGACTGTTTAATAGAACATGCAAACTGTTCTATAGATCATGCAAACAGTTTCATAAAACATTCCAACAGTTTTATAGAACATGCAAACTGTTTTATAAAACACACAAACTGTTTTATAGAACATGCACAGTTTTATAAAACACTCCAACTGTTTTATAGAAAATGCAAGTAGTTTCATAAAACACGGAAACTGTTTTATAGTACATGCATACTGTTTTATAGAACACGCTAACTGTTTTAAAGAACGTGCAAACTGCTATATAAAACAAACAAACTGTTTTATAAAACACGCAAACAGTTTTATAAAACACTCCAACTGTTTTATAGAACATGCAAACTGTTTTATAGAACATGCAAACTGTTTAGTAGAACAATGTGAACAGTTTCATAAAACACACAGACTGTTTCATAGAACATACAAACTGTTTTATTGAACATGCAAACAGTTTCTTAAAAAATTCCAACTGTTTTATAGAAAATGCAAACTGTTTTATAAAACATGCCATCAGCTTTATTAAACACACAACCTGTTTTATAGAACATGCTAACTGTTTTATAGAACATGCAAACAGTTTTATAGCACACACAGACAATTTTATAGATCATGCAAACTGTTTTAAAGAACACGCAAACAGTTTTATAGAACATGCAAACAGTTTCATAAAACACTCCAACTGTTCTGTAGAACATGCAAAGGGTTTTATAGAACATGCAAACAGTTTTATAAAACACACAGACTGTTTTATAGAACATGCAAACAGTTTTATTGAACATGCAAACAATTTCATAAAACATACAAAATGTTTGGTAGAACATGCAAACTATTTTATTGAATATGCAAACAGCTTCATTAAAAAAATTCCAACAATTTTATAGAAAATGCAAATAGTTTCATAAAAAACGGAAACTGTTTTATAGTACATGCATACTATTATATAGAACAAGCTAACTGTTTTAAAGAATGCGCAAACTGCTATATAAAACACACAAACTGTTTTATAAAACACTCAAACAGTTTTATAAATCATTCCAACTGTTTTATAGAACATGCAAACTGTTTTATAGAACATGAAAACAGTTTTACAAAACACATAAACTGTTTTATAGAACACGCAAACTGTTTAATAGAACAATGCAACCAGTTTTATAAAAAACACAAACTGTTTTATAGAACACACAAACAGTTTAATAGAACAATGCCAACAGTTTTATAAAACACACAGTCTGTTTAATAGAACATGCAAACTGTTCTATAGAACATGCAAACAGTTTCATAAAACATTCCAACTGTTAAATAGAACATGCAAACTGTTTTATAAAACACATAACCTGTTTTATAGAACATGCACAGTTTTATAAAACAGTCCAACTGTTTTATAGAACATGCAAACTGTTTTTTACAACATGCAAACAGTTTTATAAAACACGCAAACTGTTTTATAGAACATGCAATCTGTTTAATAGAACAATGCAAACAGTTTTATAAAACGCACAGACTGTTTCATAGAACATGCAAACTGTTTTATTGATCATGCAAACAGTTTCTTAAATAATTCCAACTGTTTTATAGAAAATGCAAACGGTCTTATAAAACATGCAAACAGTATTATAAAACACGCAAACTGTTTTATAGAACATGTAAACAGTTTTATAGAACACATAGACTATTTTCTAGAACATGCAATCAGTTTCAAAGAACACACAAACAGTTTTATAGAACATGCAAACTGTTTTATAGAACATGCAAACTGTTTAATAGAACAATGCGAACAGTTTTATAAAACACTTAGACTGTTTAATAGTATACGCAAACTGTTTAATAGAACAATGCAAACAGTTTCATAAAACACACTGACTGTTTCATAGAACATGTGAAGTGTTTTATTGAACATGCAAACAGTTTCTTAAAAAATTCCAACTGTCTTATAGAAAATGCAAACTGTTTTATAAAACATGCAAACAGTTTTATAAAACATGCAAACTGTTTTATAGAATACACTAACTGTTTTATAGAACATGAAAACAGTTTCATAAAACATTCCAACTGTTTTATAGAACATGCAAACTGTTTTATAAAACACATAACCTGTTTTATAGAACATGCACAGTTTTATAAAACACTCCAACTGTTTTATAGAACATGCAAACTGTTTTTTACAACATGCAAACAGCTTTATAAAACACGCAAACTGTTATATAAAACACACAAACTGTTTTATAAAACACTCCAACTGTTTTATAGAACATGCAAAATGTTTTAGAGAACATGCAAACTGTTTTATAAAACACGCAAACTGTTTTATAGAACACGCAAACTGTTTAGTAGAACAATGCAAACAGTTTTATAATACACACAATCAGCTTTATAAATCACACACACAGCTTTATAAAACACACAAACAGCTTTATAAAACACACAATTTCTTTATAAAACACACAAACAAGGTTTATAAAACACACAAACAGCTTAATAAAAGACACATACAGCTTTACAAAAGACACAAACAGCTTTATAAAGCACACAAACAGTTTTATAAAACACACAAAAAGCTTTATAAAACACACAAAATTTTTTATAAAACACACAAACAGCTTCATAAAAAAACACATACAGCTATATAAAACACGCAAACAGCTTTATAAAACACACATACAGCTTTATAAAACACACATACAGCTTTATAAAACACACAAACAGCTTTATAAAACACACAAACAGCTTCATAAAACACACAAACAGCTTTATGAAACACACACACAGCTTTATAATACACATAGTTTTATAAAACACACAAATTTTTTATAAAACACACAAACAGGTTTATAAAACACACAAACAGCTTAATAAAAGACACATACAGCTTTAAAAAAGACACAAACAGCTTTATAAAGCACACAAACAGTTGTATAAAACACACAAACAGCTATATAAAACACGCAAACAGCTTTATAAAAAACACAAAAATTTTCATAAAGCACACAAACAGCTTCATAAAACACACGTACAGCTTTATAAAACACGCAAACAGCTTTATAAAACACACAAACAGCTTCATAAAACACACATAGAGCTATATAAAACACGCAAACAGCTTTATAAAAAACACAAAAATTTTTATAAAGCACACAGACAGCTTCATAAAACACACGTACAGCTTTATAAAACACGCAAACAGCTTTATAAAACACACAAACAGCTTCATAAAACACACATAGAGCTATATAAAACACGCAAACAGCTTTATAAAACACACATACAGCTTTATAAAACACGCAAACAGCTTTATAAAACACACATTCCGATTTAAAAAACACGCACACAGCTTTATAACACACACACACATCTTTATGAAACACACAAAGAGCTTTATAAAGCACACAAACATTTTATAAAACACACCAACAGATTTATAACACACAAACAGTTTTGTAAAACACACAAACAGCTTTATGAAACACACAAACAGCTTTATATAAAAAACAAACTGCTTTATAAAACACACAAACAGCTTTATAAAACACACAATTTCTTTTATAAATCACACAAGCAGGTTTATAAAACACGCAAACAGCTTTATAAAACACGCAAACAGCTTTATAAAAAACACAAACATTTTTATAAAACACACAAACAGCTTCATAAAACACACATAGAGCTATATAAAACACGCAAACAGCTTTATAAAACACACATACAGCTTTATAAAACACACAAACAGCTTTATAAAACACACAAACAGCTTTATAAAACACACAATTTTTTTATAAATCACACAAACAGGTTTATAAAACCCACAAACAGCTTAATAAAAGACACATACAGCTTTACAAAAGACACAAACAGCTTTATACAGCACACAAACAGTTTTATAAAACACACAAACAGCTTTATAAAACACGCAGTTTTATAAAAAACACAAAAATTTTTATAAAACACAGCTCCATAAAACATACATAGAGCTACAAAAAACATGCAAACAGCTTTATAAAACACACATACAGCTTTATAAAACACACAAACAGCTTTATAAAACACACAAACAGCTTCATAAAACACACAAACAGCTTTATAAAACACGCAAACAGCTTTATAAAACACACAATTTTTTTATAAAACACACAAACAGGTTTATAAAACACACAAACAGCTTAATAAAAGACACATACAGCTTTACAAAAGACACAAAAAGCTTTATAAAGCACACAAACAGCTTCATAAAACACACATACAGCTTTATAAAACACGCAAACTGCTTTTTAAAACACACATACAGCTTTATAAAACACGCAAACAGCTTTATAAAACACACAAACAGCTTCATAAAACACAAATACAGCTTTATAAAACACGCAAACAGCTTTATAAAACACACATTCTGATTTAAAAAACACACACACATCTTTATGAAACACACAAAGAGCTTTATAAAGCACACAAACATCTTTATAAAACACACCAACAGATTTATAATACACAAAGTTTTATAAAACACACAGACAGCTTTATGAAACACACAAACAGCTTCATAAAACACACATAGAGCTATATAAAACACGCAAACAGCTTTATAAAACACACATACAGCTTTATAAAACACACAAACAGCTTTATAAAACACACATTCCGATTTAAAAAACACGCAAACAGCTTTATAAAACACACACACATCTTTATAAAGCTTTATAAAGCACACATATAGCTTAATAAATCACACAAACAGCTTTATAAAACACACAAACAGCTTTATAAAACACACAATTTATTTTATAAATCACACAAGCAGGTTTATAAAACACGCAAACAGCTTTATAAAACACGCAAACAGCTTTATAAAAAACACAAACATTTTTATAAAACACACAAACAGCTTCATAAAACACACATAGAGCTATATAAAACACGCAAACAGCTTTATAAAACACACATACAGCTTTATAAAACACACAAACAGCTTTATAAAACACACAAACAGCTTCATAAAACACACATACAGCTTTATAAAACACGCAAACAGCTTTATAAAACAGACAATCTTTTTATAAAACACGCAAACAGCTTTATAAAAAACACAAACATTTTTATAAAACACACAAACAGCTTCATAAAACACACATAGAGCTATATAAAACACGCAAACAGCTTTATAAAACACACATACAGCTTTATAAAACACACAAACAGCTTTATAAAACACACAAACAGCTTCATAAAACACACATACAGCTTTATAAAACACGCAAACAGCTTTATAAAACACACAATTTTTTTATAAAACACACAAACAGCTTAATAAAAGACACATACAGCTTTACAAAAGACACAAAAAGCTTTATAAAGCACACAAACAGCTATATAAAACACACATACAGCTTTATAAAACACGCAAACTGCTTTTTAAAACACACATACAGCTTTATAATACACGCAAACAGCTTTATAAAACACACAAACAGCTTCATAAAACACACATACAGCTTTATAAAACACGCAAACAGCTTTATAAAACACACATTCCGATTTAAAAAACAAACACACATCTTTATGAAACACACAAAGAGCTTTATAAAGCACACAAACATCTTTATAAAACACACCAACAGATTTATAATACACAAAGTTTTATAAAACACACAGACAGCTTTATGAAACAAACATACAGCTTTATAAAGCACACATATAGCTTAATAAAGCACACAAACAGCTTTATAAAACACACAAACAGCTTTATGAAACACACATACAGCTTTATAAAGCACACATATAGCTTAATAAAGCACACAAACAGCTTTATAAAACACACAAACAGCTTTATAATACACACAATCAGCTTTATAAATCACACACACAGCTTTGTGAAACACACATACAGCTTTATAAAGCACACATATAGCTTAATAAATCACACACAGCTTTATAAAACACACAAACAGCTTTATAAAACACACAATTTCTTTATAAATCACACAAACAGGTTTATAAAACCCACAAACAGCTTAATAAAAGACACATACAGCTTTACAAAAGACACAAACAGCTTTATACAGCACACAAACAGTTTTATAAAACACACAAACAGCTTTATAAAACACGCAAACAGTTTTATAAAAAACACAAAAATTTTTATAAAACACAGAGCTCCATAAAACATACATAAAGCTACAAAAAACATGCAAACAGCTTTATAAAACACACATACAGCTTTATAAAACACACAAACAGCTTTATAAAACACACAAACAGCTTCATAAAACACACGTACAGCTTTATAAAACACGCAAACAGCTTAATAAAAAACACATACAGCTTTACAAAAGACACAAAAAGCTTTATAAAGCACACAAACAGCTATATAAAACACGCAAACAGCTTTATAAAAAACACAAAATTTTTTATAAAACACACAGACAGCTTCATAAAACACACATACAGCTTTATAAAACACGCAAACTGCTTTTTAAAACACACATACAGCTTTATAAAACACGCAAACAGCTTTATAAAACACACAAACAGCTTCATAAAACACACATACAGCTTTATAAAACACGCAAACTGCTTTTTAAAACACACATACAGCTTTATAAAACACGCAAACAGCTTTATAAAACACACAAACAGCTTCATAAAACACACATACAGCTTTATAAAACACGCAAACAGCTTTATAAAACACACATTCCGATTTAAAAAACAAACACACATCTTTATGAAACACACAAAGAGCTTTATAAAGCACATAAACATCTTTATAAAACACACCAACAGATTTATAATACACAAAGTTTTATAAAACACACATACAGCTTTATAAAGCACACATATAGCTTAATAAAGCACACAAACAGTTTTATAAAACACACAAACAGCTTTATAAAACACGCAAACAGCTTTATAAAAAACACAAAAATTTTTATAAAACACAGAGCTCCATAAAACATACATAAAGCTACAAAAAACACGCAAACAGCTTTATAAAACACACATTCAGCTTTATAAAACACACAAACAGCTTTATAAAACACACATTCAGCTTTATAAAACACACAAACAGCTTTATAAAACACACAAACTGCTTCATAAAACACACATACAGCTTTATAAAACACGCAAACAGCTTTATAAATCACACAATGTTTTTAATAAAACACACAAACAGGTTTATAAAACACACAAACAGCTTAATAAAAGACACATACAGCTTTACAAAAGACACAAAAAGCTTTATAAAGCACACAAACAGTTTTATAAAACACACAAACAGCTATATAAAACACGCAAACAGCTTTATAAAAAACACAAAAATTTAGATAAAACACACAAACAGCTTCATAAAACACACATACAGCTTTATAAAACACGCAAACAGCTTTATAAATCACACATACAGCTTTATAAAACAGGCAAAAAGTTTTATAAAACACATAAACAGCTTCATAAAACACACATACAGCTTTATAAAACACGTAAACAGCTTTATAAAACACAAATTCCGATTTAAGAAACACACACACATCTTTATGAAACACACAAAGAGCTTGATAAAGCACACAAACATCTTTATAAAACACACCAACAGATTTATAATACACAAAGTTTTATAAAACACACAGCTTTATGAAACACACATACAGCTTTATAAAGCACACATATAGCTTAATAAAGCACACAAACAGCTTTATAATACTCACAATCAGCTTTATAAATCACACACACAGCTTTATAAAACACACAAACAGCTTTATAAAACACACAATTTTTTTATAAAACACACAAACAGGCTTATAAAACACACAAACAGCTTAATAAAAAACACATACAGCTTTACAAAAGACAAAAACAGCTTTATAAAGCACACAAACAGTTTTATAAAACACACAAACAGCTTTATAAAACACGCAAACAGCTTTATAAAAAACACAAAAATTTTTATAAAACACACAAACAGCTTCATAAAACACACATACAGCTTTATAAAACACGCAAACAGCTTTATGAAACACACATACAGCTTTGTAAAACACACAAACAGCTTTATAAAATACACAAACAGCTTCATAAAACACACATACAGCTTCATAAAACACGAAAACGTCTTTATAAAACACGCATTCCGATTTATAAAACACGCACACAGCTTTGTAAAACACACACACATCTTTATGAAACTCACAAAGAGCTTTATAAAACACACAAACATCTTTAAAAAACACACCAACACATTTATAATACACGAACAGTTTTATAAAACACACAAACAGTTTTATAAAACACACAAACAGCTTAATAAAAAACACATACAGCTTTACAAAAGACAAAAACAGCTTTATAAAGCACACAAACAGTTTTATAAAACACACAAACAGCTTTATAAAACACGCAAACAGCTTTATAAAACACGCAAACAGCTTTATAAAACACACATACAGCTTTATAAAACACACAAACAGCTTTATAAAACACACAAACAGCTTAATAAAAAACACATACAGCTTTACAAAAGACAAAAACAGCTTTATAAAGCACACAAACAGTTTTATAAAACACACAAACAGCTTCATAAAACACACATACAGCTTTATAAGACACGCAAACAGCTTTATAAAACACACAATTTTTTTATAAAACACACAAACAGGCTTATAAAACACACAAACAGCTTAATAAATCACACAAATCAGTTTACAAAAGAAGGAAACCCCTTTATCTAACACGCAAGCAGCTTTACAAATCACACAAACGTCTTCATAAAACAAGCAAACAGCTTTATTAAACACACACACAGCTTTATAAAACACACACATAGGTTTATAAAACACGCAAACAGATTTCTAAAAGACACACAAACAGCTTTAAAAAGCACACGTACAGCTTTATAAAACACGCAAGCCGCTTTATAAAACACCCAAACAGCTTTATAAAACACACGGACAGCTTTATAAAACACACAGACTGCTATATAAACAACAAAGACAGCTACATAAAACATGCAAACAGCTTTATAGAATACACAGACAGCTTTATAAAACACGCAAACAGCTTCATAAAACACACAAACAGCTTTATAAAACACACAAACAGCGTTATGAAACACACAAACAGCTTCATAACACAGACAGACAGCTTTATAACAGTAACAAAAGCAGATTTATAAAGCACACAAACAGCATTTAAAACACACAAACAGCTTTATTAAACAGAAGTACAGCTTTTTAAAACACATAAACAGTTGTATAAAAAACACGCAAACAGCTTTATAAAAGAAGCAAACCCCTTTATATAACATACAAGAGCTTTATAAAACACGCAAACAGCTTCATAAAACACGCAAACAGCTTTAAAAGACACGCAAACAGCTTTAAAAGACACGCAAACAGCTTTATAAAACAGACAAACAGCTTTATAAAACACACAAACAAGTTTTGGAAAGACACAAACATCTTTATAAAACACACAAAAAACATTAGAAACTACGAAAACAGGTGCATAAAACTCACAAACAGCTTTACAAAACAAACAAACAGCTTTATAAAACAAGCAAACAGCTTTATAAAATACGCAAACAGCTTCAAAAAACACGCAAACAGCTTTACGAAACAAACAAACAGCTTTATAAAACACACAAACAGCTTTATAAAACACACAAACAGCTTAATAAAACGCACAAACAACTTTATAACACACACAAACACCTTTATAAAACACACAAACAGTTTTATAAAACACACAAATAGCGTTATGAAACACGCAAACAGCTTTATAAAACACGCAACCAGCTCCATAAAACTCACAAACTGCTTTGTAAAACACACAAACAGCTTTATAAAACACGCAAGCAGCTTTATAAAACACACAAACCGCTTTATAAAACATGCAAACAGATTTGTTAGACACACAATCAGCTTTATAAAACACGCAAAGAATTTTATAAAACACCCAAATAGCTTTATAAAACACGCAAACAGCTTTATAGAACCTACAAACAGCTTTATAAAACATGCAAATAAGTTTTGAAATGACTCAAACAGCTTTATAAAACAGACAAATAACTTTAGAAAATACACAAACAGGTATACAAAAACTCACAAACAGCTTTATAAAACACACAAACAGCTTTATTAAACACGCAAACAGCTTTATAAACCACGCAAACAGCTTCATAAAACACACAAACAGCTTTATAAAACAAACATCTTTATGAAACATACATACCGCTTAATAAAATACGCAAACAGATTTATAAAAAACACAAATAGCTATATAAAACACACAAACAGCTTTATAAATCACACATATCGGTTTACAAAAGAAGGAAACCCCTTTATAAAACAGGCAAGCAGCTTTACAAAACACACAAACAGCTTCATAAAACACACAAACAGCTTTATTAAACACACACATAGCTTTATAAAACACACACATAGGTTTATAAAACACGCAAACAGATTTCTAAAAGACACACAAACAGCTTTATAAAGCACACATACAGCTTTATAAAACACGCAAGCAGCTTTATAAAACACCCAGAAAGCTTTATAAAACACACGGACAGCTTTATAAAACACACAGACTGCTATATAAACAACAAAGACAGCTACATAAAAAATGCAAATAGCTTTATAGAATACACAGACAGCTTTATAAAACACGCAAACAGCTTCATAAAACACACAAACAGCTTTATAAAACACACAAACAGCGTTATGAAACACACAAACAGCTTCATAACACATACAGACAACTTTATAACAATAACAAAAGCAGATTTATAAAGCACACAAACAGCTTTTAAAATACACAAACAGCTTTATTAAACAGAAATACAGCTTTTTAAAACACATAAACAGCTGTATATAAAACACGCAAACAGCTTTATAAAAAACAAAAACAGCTTTATAAAACACGCAAACAGATTTCTAAAAGACACACGTACAGGTTATAAAGCACACGTACAGCTTTATAAAGCACACAAACAACTATAGAAACTACACAAACAGGTATATAAAACCCAAATAGCTTTATAAAACACGCAACCAGCTTTATAGAACCTACAAACAGCTTTATAAAACACGCAAATAAGTTTTGAAATGACTCAAACAGCTTTATAAAACAGACAAACAACTTTAGAAAATACACAAACAGGTGTAAAAAAACTCACAAACAGCTTTATAAAACACACAAATAGCTTTATAAAACACACAAACAGCTTTATAAAACATACAAACAGCTTTATAAACCACGCAAACAGCTTCATAAAACACACAAACAGCTTTATAAAACATACATACCGCTTATTAAAATAAGCAAACAGATTTATAAAACACACAAATAGCTATATAAAACACACAAACAGCTTTATAAATCACACAAATCGGTATACAAAAGAAGGAAACTCCTTTGTAAAACACGCAAGCAGCTTTACAAATCACACAAACATCTTCATAAAACAAGCAAACAGCTTTATTAAACACACACACAGCTTTATAAAACACACACACAGGTTTATAAAACACGCAAACAGATTTTGTAAAAGACACACAAACAGCTTTATAAAGCACACATACAGCTTTATAAAACACGCAAGCAGCTTTATAAAACACCCAGAAAGCTTTATAAAACACACGGACAGCTTTATAAAACACACAGACTGCTATATAAACAACAAAGACAGCTACATAAAAAATGCAAATAGCTTTATAGAATACACAGACAGCTTTATAAAACACGCAAACAGCTTCATAAAACACACAAACAGCTTTATAAAACACACAAACAGCGTTATGAAACACACAAACAGCTTCATAACACATACAGACAACTTTATAACAATAACAAAAGCAGATTTATAAAGCACACAAACAGCTTTTAAAACACACAAACAGCTTTATTAAACAGAAATACAGCTTTTTAAAACACATAAACAGCTGTATATAAAACACGCAAACAGCTTTATAAAAAACAAAAACAGCTTTATAAAACACGCAAACAGATTTCTAAAAGACACACGTACAGGTTATAAAGCACACGTACAGCTTTATAAAGCACACAAACAACTATAGAAACTACACAAACAGGTATATAAAACCCAAATAGCTTTATAAAACACGCAACCAGCTTTATAGAACCTACAAACAGCTTTATAAAACACGCAAATAAGTTTTGAAATGACTCAAACAGCTTTATAAAACAGACAAACAACTTTAGAAAATAGACAAACAGGTGTAAAAAAACTCACAAACAGCTTTATAAAACACACAAATAGCTTTATAAAACACACAAACAGCTTTATAAAACATGCAAACAGCTTTATAAACCACGCAAACAGCTTCATAAAACACACAAACAGCTTTATAAAACATACATACCGCTTATTAAAATAAGCAAACAGATTTATAAAACACACAAATAGCTATATAAAACACACAAACAGCTTTATAAATCACACAAATCGGTATACAAAAGAAGGAAACTCCTTTGTAAAACATGCAAGCAGCTTTACAAATCACACAAACATCTTCATAAAACAAGCAAACAGCTTTATTAAACACACACACAGCTTTATAAAACACACACACAGGTTTATGAAACACGCAAACAGATTTTGTAAAAGACACACAAACAGCTTTATAAAGCACATGTACAGCTTTATAAAACACGCAAGCAGCTTTATAAAACACCCAGACAGCTTTATAAAACAGACGGACAGCTTTATAAAACACACAGACTGCTATATAAACAACAAAGACAGCTACATAAAACATGCAAACAGCTTTATAGAATACACAGACAGCTTTATGAAACACGCAAACAGCTTCATAAAACACACAAACAGCTTTATAAAACACACAAACAGCGTTATGAAACACACAAACAGCTTCATAACACAGACAGACAGCTTTATAACAATAACAAAAGCAGATTTATAAAGCACACAAACAGCTTTTAAAATACACAAACAGCTTTATTAAACAGAAATACAGCTTTTTAATACACATAAACAGCTGTACAAAAAATACGCAAACAGCTTTATAAAAGAAGCAAACCCCTTTATATAACATGCAAGAGCTTTATAAAACACGCAAAGCGCTATATAAAACATACAAAGAGTTTTATAAAACAACCAAACAGCTTCATAAAACACGCAAACAGCTTCATAAAACACGCAAACAGCTTCATAAAACACGCAAACATCTTTAAAAGACACACAAACAGCTTTAAAAGATACGCAAACAGCTTTATAAAACAGACAAACAGCTTTATAAAACACACAAACAAGTTTTAGAAAGACACAAACATCTTTATAAAACACACAAACAAGTTTTGGAAAGACACAAACATCTTAATAAAACACACAAACAACATTAGAAACTACAAAAACAGGTACATAAAACTCACAAACAGCTTTACAAAACAAACAAACAGCTTTATAAAACAAGCAAACAGCTTTATAAAATACGCAAACAGCTTCATAAAACACGCAAACAGCTTTACGAAACAAACAAACAGCTTCATAAAACACACAAACAACTTTATAAAACACACAAACAGCTTTATAAAACACACAAACAGCTTAATAAAACGCACAAACAACTTTATAACACACACAAACACCTTTATAAAACAAACAAACAGTTTTATAAAACACACAAACAGCTTTATAAAACACACAAACAGCTTAATAAAACGCACAAACAACTTTATAACACACACAAACACCTTTATAAAACACACAAACAGTTTTATAAAACACACAAATAGCGTTATGAAACACGCAAACAGCTTTATAAAACACGCAACCAGCTCCATAAAACTCACAAACTGCTTTGTAAAACACACAAACAGCTTTATAAAACACGCAAGCAGCTTTATAAAACACACAAACCGCTTTATAAAACATGCAAACAGATTTGTTAGACACACAATCAGCTTTATAAAACACGCAAAGAATTTTATAAAACACCCAAATAGCTTTATAAAACACGCAAACAGCTTTATAGAACCTACAAACAGCTTTATAAAACATGCAAATAAGTTTTGAAATGACTCAAACAGCTTTATAAAACAGACAAATAACTTTAGAAAATACACAAACAGGTATACAAAAACTCACAAACAGCTTTATAAAACACACAAACAGCTTTATTAAACACGCAAACAGCTTTATAAACCACGCAAACAGCTTCATAAAACACACAAACAGCTTTATAAAACAAACATCTTTATGAAACATACATACCGCTTAATAAAATACGCAAACAGATTTATAAAAAACACAAATAGCTATATAAAACACACAAACAGCTTTATAAATCACACATATCGGTTTACAAAAGAAGGAAACCCCTTTATAAAACAGGCAAGCAGCTTTACAAAACACACAAACAGCTTCATAAAACACACAAACAGCTTTATTAAACACACACATAGCTTTATAAAACACACACATAGGTTTATAAAACACGCAAACAGATTTCTAAAAGACACACAAACAGCTTTATAAAGCACACATACAGCTTTATAAAACACGCAAGCAGCTTTATAAAACACCCAGAAAGCTTTATAAAACACACGGACAGCTTTATAAAACACACAGACTGCTATATAAACAACAAAGACAGCTACATAAAAAATGCAAATAGCTTTATAGAATACACAGACAGCTTTATAAAACACGCAAACAGCTTCATAAAACACACAAACAGCTTTATAAAACACACAAACAGCGTTATGAAACACACAAACAGCTTCATAACACATACAGACAACTTTATAACAATAACAAAAGCAGATTTATAAAGCACACAAACAGCTTTTAAAATACACAAACAGCTTTATTAAACAGAAATACAGCTTTTTAAAACACATAAACAGCTGTATATAAAACACGCAAACAGCTTTATAAAAAACAAAAACAGCTTTATAAAACACGCAAACAGATTTCTAAAAGACACACGTACAGGTTATAAAGCACACGTACAGCTTTATAAAGCACACAAACAACTATAGAAACTACACAAACAGGTATATAAAACCCAAATAGCTTTATAAAACACGCAACCAGCTTTATAGAACCTACAAACAGCTTTATAAAACACGCAAATAAGTTTTGAAATGACTCAAACAGCTTTATAAAACAGACAAACAACTTTAGAAAATACACAAACAGGTGTAAAAAAACTCACAAACAGCTTTATAAAACACACAAATAGCTTTATAAAACACACAAACAGCTTTATAAAACATACAAACAGCTTTATAAACCACGCAAACAGCTTCATAAAACACACAAACAGCTTTATAAAACATACATACCGCTTATTAAAATAAGCAAACAGATTTATAAAACACACAAATAGCTATATAAAACACACAAACAGCTTTATAAATCACACAAATCGGTATACAAAAGAAGGAAACTCCTTTGTAAAACACGCAAGCAGCTTTACAAATCACACAAACATCTTCATAAAACAAGCAAACAGCTTTATTAAACACACACACAGCTTTATAAAACACACACACAGGTTTATAAAACACGCAAACAGATTTTGTAAAAGACACACAAACAGCTTTATAAAGCACACATACAGCTTTATAAAACACGCAAGCAGCTTTATAAAACACCCAGAAAGCTTTATAAAACACACGGACAGCTTTATAAAACACACAGACTGCTATATAAACAACAAAGACAGCTACATAAAAAATGCAAATAGCTTTATAGAATACACAGACAGCTTTATAAAACACGCAAACAGCTTCATAAAACACACAAACAGCTTTATAAAACACACAAACAGCGTTATGAAACACACAAACAGCTTCATAACACATACAGACAACTTTATAACAATAACAAAAGCAGATTTATAAAGCACACAAACAGCTTTTAAAACACACAAACAGCTTTATTAAACAGAAATACAGCTTTTTAAAACACATAAACAGCTGTATATAAAACACGCAAACAGCTTTATAAAAAACAAAAACAGCTTTATAAAACACGCAAACAGATTTCTAAAAGACACACGTACAGGTTATAAAGCACACGTACAGCTTTATAAAGCACACAAACAACTATAGAAACTACACAAACAGGTATATAAAACCCAAATAGCTTTATAAAACACGCAACCAGCTTTATAGAACCTACAAACAGCTTTATAAAACACGCAAATAAGTTTTGAAATGACTCAAACAGCTTTATAAAACAGACAAACAACTTTAGAAAATAGACAAACAGGTGTAAAAAAACTCACAAACAGCTTTATAAAACACACAAATAGCTTTATAAAACACACAAACAGCTTTATAAAACATGCAAACAGCTTTATAAACCACGCAAACAGCTTCATAAAACACACAAACAGCTTTATAAAACATACATACCGCTTATTAAAATAAGCAAACAGATTTATAAAACACACAAATAGCTATATAAAACACACAAACAGCTTTATAAATCACACAAATCGGTATACAAAAGAAGGAAACTCCTTTGTAAAACATGCAAGCAGCTTTACAAATCACACAAACATCTTCATAAAACAAGCAAACAGCTTTATTAAACACACACACAGCTTTATAAAACACACACACAGGTTTATGAAACACGCAAACAGATTTTGTAAAAGACACACAAACAGCTTTATAAAGCACATGTACAGCTTTATAAAACACGCAAGCAGCTTTATAAAACACCCAGACAGCTTTATAAAACAGACGGACAGCTTTATAAAACACACAGACTGCTATATAAACAACAAAGACAGCTACATAAAACATGCAAACAGCTTTATAGAATACACAGACAGCTTTATGAAACACGCAAACAGCTTCATAAAACACACAAACAGCTTTATAAAACACACAAACAGCGTTATGAAACACACAAACAGCTTCATAACACAGACAGACAGCTTTATAACAATAACAAAAGCAGATTTATAAAGCACACAAACAGCTTTTAAAATACACAAACAGCTTTATTAAACAGAAATACAGCTTTTTAATACACATAAACAGCTGTACAAAAAATACGCAAACAGCTTTATAAAAGAAGCAAACCCCTTTATATAACATGCAAGAGCTTTATAAAACACGCAAAGCGCTATATAAAACATACAAAGAGTTTTATAAAACAACCAAACAGCTTCATAAAACACGCAAACAGCTTCATAAAACACGCAAACATCTTTAAAAGACACACAAACAGCTTTAAAAGATACGCAAACAGCTTTATAAAACAGACAAACAGCTTTATAAAACACACAAACAAGTTTTAGAAAGACACAAACATCTTTATAAAACACACAAACAAGTTTTGGAAAGACACAAACATCTTAATAAAACACACAAACAACATTAGAAACTACAAAAACAGGTACATAAAACTCACAAACAGCTTTACAAAACAAACAAACAGCTTTATAAAACAAGCAAACAGCTTTATAAAATACGCAAACAGCTTCATAAAACACGCAAACAGCTTTACGAAACAAACAAACAGCTTCATAAAACACACAAACAACTTTATAAAACACACAAACAGCTTTATAAAACACACAAACAGCTTAATAAAACGCACAAACAACTTTATAACACACACAAACACCTTTATAAAACAAACAAACAGTTTTATAAAACACACAAACAGCTTTATAAAACACACAAACAGCGTTATGAAACATACAAACAGCTTCATAACAGACAAACAGCTTTATAACAATAACAAAAGCAGATTTATAAAGCACACAAATAGCTTTTAAAACACACAAACAGCTTTATTAAACCGAAATACAGCTTTTTAAAACACATAAACAGCTGTATAAAAAACACGCAAACAGCTTTATAAAAAACAAAAACAGCTTTATAAAACACGCAAACAGATTTCTAAAAGACACACGTACAGGTTATAAAGCACACGTACAGCTTTATAAAACATACAAACAACTTTAGGGACTACACAAACAGGTATATAAAACTCATAAACAGCTTTATAAAACACACAAACAGCTTTATTAAACACACAAACAGCTTTATAAAACACACACACAGCTTTATAAAACACACAAACCGCAATATAGAACTTCCAAACACGCTTATAAAACACGCAAACAGCTTTATAAAACAGGCAACCAGCTTCATAAAACTCACAAACTGCTTTGTAAAACACACAAACAGCTTTATAAAACACGCAAGCAGCTTTATAAAACACACAAACCGCTTTATAAAACATGCAAACAGATTTGTTAGACACACAAACAGCTTTATAAAACACGCAAAGAATTTTATAAAACACCCAAATAGCTTTATAAAACACGCAAACAGCTTTATAGAACCTACAAACAGCTTTATAAAACATGCAAATAAGTTTTGAAATGACTCAAACAGCTTTATAAAACAGTCAAACAACTTTAGAAAATACACAAACAGGTATACAACAACTCACAAACAGCTTTATAAAACACACAAACAGCTTTATAAATCACACAAACAGCTTTATTAAACACACAAACAGCTTTATAAACCACGCAAACAGTTTCATAAAACACACAAACAGCTTTATAAAACAAACAGCTTTATAAAACATACATACCGCTTAATAAAATACGCAAACAGATTTATAAAACACACAAATAGCTGTATAAAACACACAAACAGCTTGATAAATCACACAAATCGGTTTACAAAAGAAGGAAACCCCTTTATAAAACAGGCAAGCAGCTTTACAAAACACACACACAGCTTTATAAAACACACACATAGGTTTATAAAACACGCAAAGAGATTTCTAAAAGACACACAAACAGCTTTTAAAAGCACACGTATAGCTTTATAAAACACGCAAGCCGCTTTATAAAATACCCAAACAGTTTTATAAAACACACGGACAGCTTTATAAAACACACAGACTGCTATATAAACAACAATGACAGCTACATAAAACATGCAAACAGCTTTATAGAATACACAGACAGCTTCATAAAACACGCAAACAGCTTCATAAAACAAGCAAACAGCTTTAAAAGACACGCAAACAGCTTTAAAAGACACGCAAACAACTTTATAAAACAGACAAACAGCTTTATAAAACACACAAACAAGTTTTGGAAAGACACAAACATCTTAATAAAACACACAAACAACATTAGAAACTACAAAACAGGTACATAAAACTCACAAACAGCTTTACAAAACAAACAAACAGCTTTATAAAACAAGCAAACAGCTTTATAAAATACGCAAACAGCTTCATAAAACACGCAAACAGCTTTACGAAACAAACAAACAGCTTCATAAAACACACAAACAACTTTATAAAACACACAAACAGCTTTATAAAACACACAAACAGCTTAATAAAACGCACAAACAACTTTATAACACACACAAACACCTTTATAAAACAAACAGTTTTATAAAACACACAAACAGCTTTATAAAACACACAAACAGCGTTATGAAACACACAAACAGCTTCATAACACAGACAAACAGCTTTATAACAATAGCAAAAGCAGATTTATAAAGCACATAAATAGCTTTTAAAACACACAAACAGCTTTATTAAACCGAAATACAGCTTTTAAAACACATAAACAGCTGTATATAAAACACGCAAACAGCTTTATAAAAAACAAAAACAGCTTTATAAAACACGCAAACAGATTTCTAAAAGACACACGTACAGGTTATAAAGCACACGTACAGCTTTATGAAGCACAGAAACAACTTTAGAAACTACACAAACAGGTATATAAAACCCAAACAGCTTTATAAAACACACAAACAGATTTATTAAACACACACACAGCTTTATAAAACTCACAAACAGCTTTATAAAACACACAAACAGCTTTATAAAACACGCAATCAGCTTTATAAAACACACAAACAGCTTTATAAAACACGCAAAGAATTTTATAAAACACCCAATAGCTTTATAAAACACGCAAACAGCTTTATAGAACTTACAAACAACTTTATAAAACATGCAAATAAGTTTTGAAATGACTCAAACAGCTTTATAAAACAGACAAACAACTTTAGAAAATACACAAACAGGTGTAAAAAAACTCACAAACAGCTTTATAAAACACACAAACAGCTTTGTAAACCACGCAAACAGCTTCATAAAACACACAAACAGCTTTATAAAACAAACAGCTTTATAAAACATACATACCGCTTATTAAAATAAGCAAACAGATTGATAAAACACACAAATAGCTATAAAAAACACACAAACAGCTTTATAAATCACACAAATCGGTTTACAAAAGAAGGAAACTCCTTTGTAAAACACGCAAGCAGCTTTACAAATCACACAAACATCTTCATAAAACAAGCAAACAGCTTTATTAAACACACAAACAGCTTTATAAAACACACACACAGGTTTATAAAACACGCAAACAGATTTCTAAAAGACACACAAACAGCTTTATAAAGCACATGTACAGCTTTATAAAACACGCAAGCAGCTTTAAAAAACACCCAGACAGCTTTATAAAACACACGGACAGCTTTATAAAACACACAGACCGCTATATAAACAACAAAGACAGCTACATAAAACATGCAAACAGCTTTATAGAATACACAGACAGCTTTATAAAACACGCAAACAGCTTCATAAAACACACAAACAGCTTTATAAAACACACAAACAGCGTTATGAAACACACAAACAGCTTCATAACACAGACAGACAGCTTTATAACAATAACAAAAGCAGATTTATAAAGCACACAAACAGCTTTTAAAATACACAAACAGCTTTATTAAACAGAAATACAGCTTTTTAATACACATAAACAGCTGTACAAAAAATACGCAAACAGCTTTATAAAAGAAGCAAACCCCTTTATATAACATGCAAGAGCTTTATAAAACACGCAAAGCGCTATATAAAACATACAAAGAGTTTTATAAAACAACCAAACAGCTTCATAAAACACGCAAACAGCTTCATAAAACACGCAAACAGCTTCATAAAACACGCAAACATCTTTAAAAGACACACAAACAGCTTTAAAAGATACGCAAACAGCTTTATAAAACAGACAAACAGCTTTATAAAACACACAAACAAGTTTTAGAAAGACACAAACATCTTTATAAAACACACAAACAACATTAGAAACTACAAAAACAGGTACATAAAACTCACAAACAGCTTTACAAAACAAACAAACAGCTTTATAAAACAAGCAAACAGCTTTATAAAATACGCAAACAGCTTCATAAAACACGCAAACAGCTTTACGAAACAAACAAACAGCTTCATAAAACACACAAACAGCTTCATAAAACACACAAACAGCTTTATAAAACACACAAACAGCTTAATAAATCGCACAAACAACTTTATAACACACACAAACACCTTTATAAAACAAACAAACAGTTTTATAAAACACACAAACAGCTTTATAAAACACACAAACAGCGTTATGAAACACACAAACAGCTTCATAACACAGACAAACAGCTTTATAACAATAACAAAAGCAGATTTATAAAGCACACAAATAGCTTTTAAAACACACAAACAGCTTTATTAAACCGAAATACAGCTTTTTAAAACACATAAACAGCTGTATAAAAAACACGCAAACAGCTTTATAAAAAACAAAAACAGCTTTATAAAACACGCAAACAGATTTCTAAAAAACACACGTACAGGTTATAAAGCACACGTACAGCTTTAAAAAACATACAAACAATTTTAGAAACTACACAAACAGGTATATAAAACTCATAACCAGCTTTATAAAACACACAAACAGCTTTATTAAACACACTCACAGCTTTATAAAACACACACACAGCTTTATAAAACACACACACAGCTTTATAAAACACACAAACCGCAATATAGAACATCCAAACAGGCTAATAAAACACGCAAACAGCTTTATAAAACAGGCAACCAGCTTCATAAAACTCACAAACTGCTTTGTAAAACACACACACAGCTTTATAAAACACACAAACAGCTTTATTAAACACACACACAGCGTTTTAAAACACACACACAGCTTTATAAAACACACAAACCGCAATATAGAACATCCAAACAGGCTAATAAAACAAGCAAACAGCTTTATAAAACAGGCAACCAGCTTCATAAAACTCACAAACTGCTTTGTAAAACACACACACAGCTTTATAAAACACGCAAGCAGCTTTATAAAACACACAAACAGCTTTATAAAACATGCAAACAGATTTGTTAGACACACAAACAGCTTTATAAAACACGCAAAGAATTTTATAAAACACCCAAATAGCTTTATAAAACACGCAAACAGCTTTATAGAACCTACAAACAGCTTTATAAAACATGCAAATAAGTTTTGAAATGAATCAAACAGCTTTATAAAACAGTCAAACAACTTTAGAAAATACACAAACAGGTATACAAAAACTCACAAACAGCTTTATAAAACACACAAACAGCTTTATAAAACACACAAACAGCTTTATTAAACATACAAACAGCTTTATAAACCAAGCAAACAGTTTCATAAAACACACAAACAGCTTTATAAAACAAACAGCTTTATAAAACATACATACCGCTTAATAAAATACGCAAACAGATTTATAAAACACACAAATAGCTATATAAAACACACAAACAGCTTTATAAATCACACAAATCGGTTTACAAAAGAAGGAAACCCCTTTATAAAACACGCAAGCAGCTTTACAAAACACACACACAGCTTTATAAAACACACACATAGGTTTATAAAACACGCAAAGAGATTTCTAAAAGACACACAAACAGCTTTAAAAAGCACACGTACAGCTTTATAAAACACGCAAGCCGCTTTATAAAACACCCAAACAGTTTTATAAAACACACGGACAGCTTTATAAAACACACAGACTGCTATATAAACAACAAAGACAGCTAAATAAAACATGCAAACAGCTTTATAGAATACACAGACAGCTTCAGAAAACACGCAAACAGCTTCATAAAACACGCAAACAGCTTCATAAAACACGCAAACAGCTTTAAAAGACACGCAAACAGCTTTAAAAGACACGCAAACAACTTTATAAAACAGACAAACAGCTTTATAAAACACACAAACAAGTTTTGGAAAGACACAAACATCTTTATAAAACACACAAACAACATTAGAAACTACAAAAACAGGTACATAAAACTCACAAACAGCTTTACAAAACAAACAAACAGCTTTATAAAACAAGCAAACAGCTTTATAAAATACGCAAACAGCTTCATAAAACACGCAAACAGCTTTACGAAACAAACAAACAGCTTCATAAAACACACAAACAACTTTATAAAACACACAAACAGCTTTATAAAATACACAAACAGCTTAATAAAACGCACAAACAACTTTATAACACACACAAACACCTTTATAAAACAAACAGTTTTATAAAACACACAAACAGCTTTATAAAACACACAAACAGCGTTATGAAACACACAAACAGCTTCATAACACAGACAAACAGCTTTATAACAATAACAAAAGCAGATTTATGAAGCACATAAATAGCTTTTAAAACACACAAACAGCTTTATTAAACCGAAATACAGCTTTTAAAACACATAAACAGCTGTATATAAAACACGCAAACAGCTTTATAAAAAACAAAAACAGCTTTATAAAACACGCAAACAGATTTCTAAAAGACACACGTACAGGTTATAAAGCACACGTACAGCTTTATAAAGCACACAAACAACTTTAGAAACTACACAAACAGGTATATAAACCCAAACAGCTTTATAAAACACACAAACAGATTTATTAAACATACACACAGCTTTATAAAACTCACAAACAGCTTTATAAAACACACAAACAGCTTTATAAAACACGCAATCAGCTTTATAAAACACACAAACAGCTTTATAAAACACGCAAAGAATTTTATAAAACACCCAAATAGCTTTATAAAACACGCAACCAGCTTTATAGAACCTACAAACAGCTTTATAAAACATGCAAATAAGTTTTGAAATGACTCAAACAGCTTTATAAAACAGACAAACAACTTTAGAAAATACACAAACAGGTGTAAAAAAACTCACAAACAGCTTTATAAAACACACAAACAGCTTTGTAAACCACGCAAACAGCTTCATAAAACACACAAACAGCTTTATAAAACAAACAGCTTTATAAAACATACATACCGCTTAATAAAATAAGCAAACAGATTTATAAAACACACAAATAGCTATATTAAACACACAAACAGCTTTATAAATCACACAAATTGGTTTACAAAAGAAGGAAACTCCTTTATAAAACACGCAAGCAGCTTTACAAATCACACAAACATCTTCATAAAACAAGCAAACAGCTTTATTAAACACACACACAGCTTTATAAAACACACACACAGGTTTATAAAACACGCAAACAGATTTCTAAAAGACACACAAACAGCTTTATAAAGCACACGTACAGCTTTATAAAACATGCAAGCAGCTTTATAAAACACCCAGACAGCTTTATAAAACACACGGACAGCTTTATAAAACACACAGACTGCTATATAAACAACAAAGACAGCTACATAAAACATGCAAACAGCTTTATAGAGTACACAGACAGCTTTATAAAACACGCAAACAGCTTCATAAAACACACAAACAGCTTTATAAAACACACAAACAGCGTTATGAAACACACAAACAGCTTCATAACACAGACAGACAGCTTTATAACAATAACAAAAGCAGATTTATAAAGCACACAAACAGCTTTTAAAATACACAAACAGCTTTATTAAACAGAAATACAGCTTTTTAATACACATAAACAGCTGTACAAAAAACACGCAAACAGCTTTATAAAAGAAGCAAACCCCTTTATATAACATGCAAGAGCTTTATAAAACACGCAAAGCGCTATATAAAACATGCAAAGAGTTTTATAAAACAACCAAACAGCTTCATAAAACACGCAAACAGCTTCATAAAACACGCAAACAGCTTCATAAAACACGCAAACAGCTTTAAAAGACACGCAAACAGCTTTAAAAGACACGCAAACAGCTTTATAAGACAGACAAACAGCTTTATAAAACACACAAACAAGTTTTGGAAAGACACAAACATCTTTATAAAACACACAAACAACATTAGAAACTACAAAAACAGGTACATAAAACTCACAAACAGCTTTACAAAACAAACAAACAGCTTTAAAAAACAAGCAAACAGCTTTATAAAATACACAAACAGCTTCATAAAACACGCAAACAGCTTTACAAAACAAACAGCTTCATAAAACACACAAACAGCTTTATAAAACACACAAACAGCTTTATAAAACACACAAACAGCTTAATAAAACGCACAAACAACTTTATAACACACACAAACACCTTTATAAAACAAACAGTTTTATAAAACACACAAACAGCTTTATAAAACACACAAACAGCGTTATGAAACATACAAACAGCTTCATAACACAGACAAACAGCTTTATAACAATAACAAAAGCAGATTTATAAAGCACACAAATAGCTTTTAAAACACACAAACAGCTTTATTAAACCGAAATACAGCTTTTTAAAACACATAAACAGCTGTATAAAAAACACGCAAACAGCTTTATGAAAAACAAAAACAGCTTTATAAAACACGCAAACAGATTTCTAAAAAACCCACGTACAGGTTATAAAGCACACGTACAGCTTTAAAAAACATACAAACAATTTTAGAAACTACACAAACAGGTATATAAAACTCATAACCAGCTTTATAAAACACACAAACAGCTTTATTAAACACACTCACAGCTTTATAAAACACACACACAGCTTTATAAAACACACAAACCGCAATATAGAACTCCCAAACAGGCTAATAAAACACGCAAACAGCTTTATAAAACAGGCAACCAGCTTCATAAAACTCACAAACTGCTTTGTAAAACACACACACAGCTTTATAAAACACGCAAGCAGCTTTATAAAACACACAAACAGCTTTATAAAACATGCAAACAGATTTGTTAGACACACAAACAGCTTTATAAAACACGCAAAGAATTTTATAAAACACCCAAATAGCTTTATAAAACACGCAAACAGCTTTATAGAACCTACAAACAGCTTTATAAAACATGCAAATAAGTTTTGAAATGACTCAAACAGCTTTATAAAACAGTCAAACAACTTTAGAAAATACACAAACAGGTATACAAAAACTCACAAACAGCTTTATAAAACACACAAACAGCTTTATAAAACACACAAACAGCTTTATTAAACACACAAACAGCTTTATAAACCAAGCAAACAGTTTCATAAAACACACAAACAGCTTTATAAAACAAACAGCTTTATAAAACATACATACCGCTTAATAAAATACGCAAACAGATTTATAAAACACACAAATAGCTATATAAAACACACAAACAGCTTTATAAATCACACAAATCGGTTTACAAAAGAAGGAAACCCCTTTATAAAACATGCAAGCAGCTTTACAAAACACACACACAGCTTTATAAAACACACACATAGGTTTATAAAACACGCAAAGAGATTTCTAAAAGACACACAAACAGCTTTAAAAAGCACACGTACAGCTTTATAAAACACGCAAACCGCTTTATAAAACACCCAAACAGTTTTATAAAACACACGGACAGCTTTATAAAACACACTGACTGCTATATAAACAACAAAGACAGCTAAATAAAACATGCAAACAGCTTTATAGAATACACAGACAGCTTCAGAAAACACGCAAACAGCTTCATAAAACACGCAAACAGCTTCATAAAACACGCAAACAGCTTTAAAAGACACGCAAACAGCTTTAAAAGACACGCAAACAACTTTATA
The DNA here is from genome assembly GCF_017639515.1 of Carcharodon carcharias. Classification (NCBI taxonomy): domain Eukaryota; kingdom Metazoa; phylum Chordata; class Chondrichthyes; order Lamniformes; family Lamnidae; genus Carcharodon; species Carcharodon carcharias. The sequence continues at coordinate 419,968 of NW_024470723.1, forward strand.
AAACAGACAAACAGCTTTATAAAACACACAAACAAGTTTTGGAAAGACACAAACATCTTTATAAAACACACAAACAACATTAGAAACTACAAAAACAGGTACATAAAACTCACAAACAGCTTTACAAAACAAACAAACAGCTTTATAAAACAAGCAAACAGCTTTATAAAATACGCAAACAGCTTCATAAAACACGCAAACAGCTTTACGAAACAAACAAACAGCTTCATAAAACACACAAACAACTTTATAAAACACACAAACAGCTTTATAAAACACACAAACAGATTTCTAAAAGACACACGTACAGGTTATAAAGCACACGTACAGCTTTATAAAACATACAAACAACTTTAGAAACTACACAAACAGGTCTATAAAACTCATAAACAGCTTTATAAAACACTCAAACAGCTTTATTAAACACACACACAGCTTTATAAAACACACAAACCGCAATATAGAACTTCCAAACAGGCTTATAAAACATACAAACAGCTTTATAAAACACGCAACCAGCTTTATAAAACTCACAAACAGCTTTGTAAAAAACACAAACAGCTTTGAAAAACACGCAAGCAGCTTTATAAAACACACAAACCGCTTTATAAAACATGCAAACAGATATTTTAGACACACAAACAGCTTTATAAAACACGCAAAGAATTTTATAAAACACCCAAATAGCTTTATGAAACACGCAAACAGCTTTATAGAACCTGCAAACAGCTTTATAAAACACGCAAATAAGTTTTGAAATGACTCAAACAGCTTTATAAAACAGACAAACAACTTTAGAAAATACACAAACAGGTATACAAAAACTCACAAACAGCTTTATAAAACACACAAACAGCTTTATAAAACACACAAACAGCTTTATTAAACACACAAACAGCTTTATAAACCACGCAAACAGCTTCATAAAACACGCAATCAGCTTTATAAAACAAACAGCTTTATAAAACATACATACCGCTTAATAAAATACGCAAACAGATTTATAAAACACACAAATAGCTATATAAAACAGACAAACAGCTTTGTAAATCACACATATCGGTTTACAAAAGAAGGTAACCCCTTTATAAAACAGGCAAGCAGCTTTACAAAACACACAAACAGCTTCATAAAACACACAAACAGCGTTATTAAACACACACACAGCTTTATAAAACACACACACAGGTTTATAAAACACGCAAACAGATTTCTAAAAGACACACAAACAGCTTTATAAAGCACACATACAGCTTTATAAAACACGCAAGCAGCTTTATAAAACACCCAAACAGCTTTATAAAACACACGGACAGCTTTATAAAACACACAGACTGCTATATAAACAAGAAAGACAGCTACATAAAACATGCAAACAGCTTTATAGAATACACAGACAGCTTCATAAAACACGCAAACAGCTTCATAAAACACGCAAACAGCTTTATAAAACACACAAACAGCTTTATAAAACACACAAACAGCTTAATAAAACACACAAACAACTTTATAAAACAAAGAAACAGTTTTATAAAACACACAAACAGCTTTATAAAACACACAAACAGCGTTATGAAACATACAAACAGCTTCATAACACAGACAAACAGCTTTATAACAATAACAAAAGTAGATTTATAAAGCACACAAATAGCTTTTAAAACACGCAAACAGCTTTATTAAACCGAAATACAGCTTTTTAAAATACATAAACAGCTGTATAAAAAACACACAAACAGCTTTATAAAAAACAAAAACAGCTTTATAAAACACGCAAACAGATTTCTAAAAGACACACGTACAGGTTATAAAGCACACGTACAGCTTTATAAAACATACAAACAACTTTAGAAACTACACAAACAGGTATATAAAACTTATAAACAGCTTTATAAAACACACAAACAGCTTTATTAAACACACACACAGCGTTTTAAAACACACACACAGCTTTATAAAAAACACAAACAGCAATATAGAACTTCCAAACAGGCTTATAAAACACGCAAACAGCTTTATAAAACACGCAAACAGCTTCATAAAACTCACAAACAGCTTTGTAAAACACACAAACAGCTTTATAAAACACGCAAGCAGCTTTATAAAACACACAAACCGCTTTATAAAACATGCAAACAGATTTGTTAGACACACAAACAGCTTTATAAAACACGCAAAGAATTTTATAAAACACCCAAATAGCTTTATAAAACACGCAAACAGCTTTATAGAACCTACAAACAGCTTTATAAAACACGCAAATAAGTTTTGAAATGACTCAAACAGCTTTATAAAACAGACAAACAACTTTAGAAAATACACAAACAGGTATAAAAAAACTCACAAACAGCTTTATAAAACACACAAACAGCTTTATAAAACACACAAACAGCTTTATTAAACACACAAACAGCTTTATAAACCACGCAAACAGCTTCATAAAACACGCAAACAGCTTTATAAAACAAACAGCTTTATAAAACATACATACCGCTTAATAAAATACGCAAACAGATTTATAAAACACACAAATAGCTATATAAAACACACAATCAGCCTTATAAATCACACAAATCGGTTTACAAAAGAAGGAAACTCCTTTATAAAACACGCAAGCAGCTTTACAAATCACACAAACATCTTCATAAAACAAGCAAACAGCTTTATTAAACACACACACAGCTTTATAAAACACACACACAGGTTATAAAACACGCAAACAGATTTCTAAAAGACACACAAACAGCTTTATAAAGCACATGTACAGCTTTATAAAACACGCAAGCAGCTTTATAAAACACCCAGACAGCTTTATAAAACACACAGACTGCTTTATAAAACACACAGACTGCTATATAAACAACAAAGACAGCTACATAAAACATGCAAACAGCTCTATAGAATACACAGACAGCTTTATAAAACACGCAAACAGCTTCATAAAACACACAAAAAGCTTTATAAAACACACAAACAGCGTTATGAAACACACAAACAGCTTCATAACACAGACAGACAGCTTTATAACAATAACAAAAGCAGATTTATAAAGCACACAAACAGCTTTTAAAATACACAAACAGCTTTATTAAACAGAAATACAGCTTTTTAATACACATAAACAGCTGTACAAAAAACACGCAAACAGCTTTATAAAAGAAGCAAACCCCTTTATATAACATGCAAGAGCTTTATAAAACACGCAAAGCGCTATATAAAACATGCAAAGAGTTTTATAAAACAACCAAACAGCTTCATAAAACACGCAAACAGCTTCATAAAACACGCAAACAGCTTCATAAAACACGCAAACAGCTTTAAAAGACACGCAAAGAGCTTTAAAAGACACGCAAACAGCTTTATAAAACAGACAAACAGCTTTATAAAACACACAAACAAGTTTTGGAAAGACACAAACATCTTTATAAAACACACAAACAACATTAGAAACTACAAAAACAGGTACATAAAACTCACAAACAGCTTTACAAAACAAACAAACAGCTTTATAAAACAAGCAAACAGCTTTATAAAATACGCAAACAGCTTCATAAAACACGCAAACAGCTTTACAAAACAAACAAACAGCTTCATAAAACACACAAACAGCTTTATAAAACACACAAACAGCTTTATAAAACACACAAACAGCTTAATAAAACGCACAAACAACTTTATAACACACACAAACACCTTTATAAAACAAACAGTTTTATAAAACACACAAACAGCTTTATAAAACACACAAACAGCGTTATGAAACATACAAACAACTTCATAACACAAACAGCTTTATAACAATAACAAAAGCAGATTTATAAAGCACACAAATAGCTTTTAAAACACACAAACAGCCTTATTAAACCGAAATACAGCTTTTTAACACACATAAACAGCTGTATAAAAAACACACAAACAGCTTTATAAAAAACAAAAACAGCTTTATGAAACACGCAAACAGATTTCTAAAAGACACACGTACAGGTTATAAAGCACACGTACAGCTTTATAAAACATACAAACAACTTTAGAAACTACACAAACAGGTCTATAAAACTCATAAACAGCTTTATAAAACACTCAAACAGCTTTATTAAACACACACACAGCTTTATAAAACACACACACAGGTTATAAAACACGCAAACAGATTTCTAAAAGACACACAAACAGCTTTATAAAGCACATGTACAGCTTTATAAAACACGCAAGCAGCTTTATAAAACACCCAGACAGCTTTATAAAACACACAGACTGCTTTATAAAACACACAGACTGCTATATAAACAACAAAGACAGCTACATAAAACATGCAAACAGCTCTATAGAATACACAGACAGCTTTATAAAACACGCAAACAGCTTCATAAAACACACAAAAAGCTTTATAAAACACACAAACAGCGTTATGAAACACACAAACAGCTTCATAACACAGACAGACAGCTTTATAACAATAACAAAAGCAGATTTATAAAGCACACAAACAGCTTTTAAAATACACAAACAGCTTTATTAAACAGAAATACAGCTTTTTAATACACATAAACAGCTGTACAAAAAACACGCAAACAGCTTTATAAAAGAAGCAAACCCCTTTATATAACATGCAAGAGCTTTATAAAACACGCAAAGCGCTATATAAAACATGCAAAGAGTTTTATAAAACAACCAAACAGCTTCATAAAACACGCAAACAGCTTCATAAAACACGCAAACAGCTTCATAAAACACGCAAACAGCTTTAAAAGACACGCAAAGAGCTTTAAAAGACACGCAAACAGCTTTATAAAACAGACAAACAGCTTTATAAAACACACAAACAAGTTTTGGAAAGACACAAACATCTTTATAAAACACACAAACAACATTAGAAACTACAAAAACAGGTACATAAAACTCACAAACAGCTTTACAAAACAAACAAACAGCTTTATAAAACAAGCAAACAGCTTTATAAAATACGCAAACAGCTTCATAAAACACGCAAACAGCTTTACGAAACAAACAAACAGCTTCATAAAACACACAAACAGCTTTATAAAACACACAAACAGCTTTATAAAACACACAAACAGCTTAATAAAACGCACAAACAACTTTATAACACACACAAACACCTTTATAAAACAAACAGTTTTATAAAACACACAAACAGCTTTATAAAACACACAAACAGCGTTATGAAACATACAAACAGCTTCATAACACAAACAGCTTTATAACAATAACAAAAGCAGATTTATAAAGCACACAAATAGCTTTTAAAACACACAAACAGCTTTATTAAACCGAAATACAGCTTTTTAACACACATAAACAGCTGTATAAAAAACACACAAACAGCTTTATAAAAAACAAAAACAGCTTTATAAAACACGCAAACAGATTTCTAAAAGACACACGTACAGGTTATAAAGCACACGTACAGCTTTATAAAACATACAAACAACTTTAGAAACTACACAAACAGGTCTATAAAACTCATAAACAGCTTTATAAAACACTCAAACAGCTTTATTAAACACACACACAGCTTTATAAAACACACACACAGGTTATAAAACACGCAAACAGATTTCTAAAAGACACACAAACAGCTTTATAAAGCACATGTACAGCTTTATAAAACACGCAAGCAGCTTTATAAAACACCCAGACAGCTTTATAAAACACACAGACTGCTTTATAAAACACACAGACTGCTATATAAACAACAAAGACAGCTACATAAAACATGCAAACAGCTCTATAGAATACACAGACAGCTTTATAAAACACGCAAACAGCTTCATAAAACACACAAAAAGCTTTATAAAACACACAAACAGCGTTATGAAACACACAAACAGCTTCATAACACAGACAGACAGCTTTATAACAATAACAAAAGCAGATTTATAAAGCACACAAACAGCTTTTAAAATACACAAACAGCTTTATTAAACAGAAATACAGCTTTTTAATACACATAAACAGCTGTACAAAAAAACACGCAAACAGCTTTATAAAAGAAGCAAACCCCTTTATATAACATGCAACAGCTTTATAAAACACGCAAAGCGCTATATAAAACATGCAAAGAGTTTTATAAAACAACCAAACAGCTTCATAAAACACGCAAACAGCTTCATAAAACACGCAAACAGCTTCATAAAACACGCAAACAGCTTTAAAAGACACGCAAAGAGCTTTAAAAGACACGCAAACAGCTTTATAAAACAGACAAACAGCTTTATAAAACACACAAACAAGTTTTGGAAAGACACAAACATCTTTATAAAACACACAAACAACATTAGAAACTACAAAAACAGGTACATAAAACTCACAAACAGCTTTACAAAACAAACAAACAGCTTTATAAAACAAGCAAACAGCTTTATAAAATACGCAAACAGCTTCATAAAACACGCAAACAGCTTTACGAAACAAACAAACAGCTTCATAAAACACACAAACAGCTTTATAAAACACACAAACAGCTTTATAAAACACACAAACAGCTTAATAAAACGCACAAACAACTTTATAACACACACAAACACCTTTATAAAACAAACAGTTTTATAAAACACACAAACAGCTTTATAAAACACACAAACAGCGTTATGAAACATACAAACAGCTTCATAACACAAACAGCTTTATAACAATAACAAAAGCAGATTTATAAAGCACACAAATAGCTTTTAAAACACACAAACAGCTTTATTAAACCGAAATACAGCTTTTTAACACACATAAACAGCTGTATAAAAAACACACAAACAGCTTTATAAAAAACAAAAACAGCTTTATAAAACACGCAAACAGATTTCTAAAAGACACACGTACAGGTTATAAAGCACACGTACAGCTTTATAAAACATACAAACAACTTTAGAAACTACACAAACAGGTATATAGAACTTATAAACAGCTTTATAAAACACACAAACAGCTTTATTAAACACACAAACAGCGTTTTAAAACACACACACAGCTTTATAAAACACACAAACCGCAATATAGAACTTCCAAACACGCTTATAAAACACGCAAACAGCTTTAAAAAACACGCAACCAGCTTCATAAAACTCACAAACAGCTTTGTAAAACACACAAACAGCTTTATAAAACACGCAAGCAGCTTTATAAAACACACAAACCGCTTTATAAAACATGCAAACAGATTTGTTAGACACACAAACAGCTTTATAAAACACGCAAAGAATTTTATAAAACACCCAAATAGCTTTATAAAACACGCAACCAGCTTTATAGAACCTACAAACAGCTTTATAAAACATGCAAATAAGTTTTGAAATGACTCAAACAGCTTTATAAAACAGACAAACAACTTTAGAAAATACACAAACAGGTGTAATAAAACTCACAAACAGCTTTATTAAACACACAAACAGCTTTTTAAACCACGCAAACAGCTTCATAAAACACACAAACAGCTTTATAAAACAAACAGCTTTATAAAACATACATACCGCTTAATAAAATAAGCAAACAGATTTATAAAACACACAAATAGCTATATAAAACACACAATCAGCCTTATAAATCACACAAATCGGTTTACAAAAGAAGGAAACTCCTTTATAAAACACGCAAGCAGCTTTACAAATCACACAAACATCTTCATAAAACAAGCAAACAGCTTTATTAAACACACACACAGCTTTATAAAACACACACACAGGTTATAAAACACGCAAACAGATTTCTAAAAGACACACAAACAGCTTTATAAAGCACATGTACAGCTTTATAAAACACGCAAGCAGCTTTATAAAACACCCAGACAGCTTTATAAAACACACAGACTGCTTTATAAAACACACAGACTGCTATATAAACAACAAAGACAGCTACATAAAACATGCAAACAGCTCTATAGAATACACAGACAGCTTTATAAAACACGCAAACAGCTTCATAAAACACACAAAAAGCTTTATAAAACACACAAACAGCGTTATGAAACACACAAACAGCTTCATAACACAGACAGACAGCTTTATAACAATAACAAAAGCAGATTTATAAAGCACACAAACAGCTTTTAAAATACACAAACAGCTTTATTAAACAGAAATACAGCTTTTTAATACACATAAACAGCTGTACAAAAAACACGCAAACAGCTTTATAAAAGAAGCAAACCCCTTTATATAACATGCAAGAGCTTTATAAAACACGCAAAGCGCTATATAAAACATGCAAAGAGTTTTATAAAACAACCAAACAGCTTCATAAAACACGCAAACAGCTTCATAAAACACGCAAACAGCTTCATAAAACACGCAAACAGCTTTAAAAGACACGCAAAGAGCTTTAAAAGACACGCAAACAGCTTTATAAAACAGACAAACAGCTTTATAAAACACACAAACAAGTTTTGGAAAGACACAAACATCTTTATAAAACACACAAACAACATTAGAAACTACAAAAACAGGTACATAAAACTCACAAACAGCTTTACAAAACAAACAAACAGCTTTATAAAACAAGCAAACAGCTTTATAAAACACACAAACAGCTTTATAAAACACACAAACAGCTTAATAAAACGCACAAACAACTTTATAACACACACAAACACCTTTATAAAACAAACAGTTTTATAAAACACACAAACAGCTTTATAAAACACACAAACAGCGTTATGAAACATACAAACAGCTTCATAACACAAACAGCTTTATAACAATAACAAAAGCAGATTTATAAAGCACACAAATAGCTTTTAAAACACACAAACAGCTTTATTAAACCGAAATACAGCTTTTTAACACACATAAACAGCTGTATAAAAAACACACAAACAGCTTTATAAAAAACAAAAACAGCTTTATAAAACACGCAAACAGATTTCTAAAAGACACACGTACAGGTTATAAAGCACACGTACAGCTTTATAAAACATACAAACAACTTTAGAAACTACACAAACAGGTATATAGAACTTATAAACAGCTTTATAAAACACACAAACAGCTTTATTAAACACACAAACAGCGTTTTAAAACACACACACAGCTTTATAAAACACACAAACCGCAATATAGAACTTCCAAACACGCTTATAAAACACGCAAACAGCTTTAAAAAACACGCAACCAGCTTCATAAAACTCACAAACAGCTTTGTAAAACACACAAACAGCTTTATAAAACACGCAAGCAGCTTTATAAAACACCCAGACAGCTTTATAAAACACACAGACTGCTTTATAAAACACACAGACTGCTATATAAACAACAAAGACAGCTACATAAAACATGCAAACAGCTCTATAGAATACACAGACAGCTTTATAAAACACGCAAACAGCTTCATAAAACACACAAAAAGCTTTATAAAACACACAAACAGCGTTATGAAACACACAAACAGCTTCATAACACAGACAGACAGCTTTATAACAATAACAAAAGCAGATTTATAAAGCACACAAACAGCTTTTAAAATACACAAACAGCTTTATTAAACAGAAATACAGCTTTTTAATACACATAAACAGCTGTACAAAAAACACGCAAACAGCTTTATAAAAGAAGCAAACCCCTTTATATAACATGCAAGAGCTTTATAAAACACGCAAAGCGCTATATAAAACATGCAAAGAGTTTTATAAAACAACCAAACAGCTTCATAAAACACGCAAACAGCTTCATAAAACACGCAAACAGCTTCATAAAACACGCAAACAGCTTTAAAAGACACGCAAAGAGCTTTAAAAGACACGCAAACAGCTTTATAAAACAGACAAACAGCTTTATAAAACACACAAACAAGTTTTGGAAAGACACAAACATCTTTATAAAACACACAAACAACATTAGAAACTACAAAAACAGGTACATAAAACTCACAAACAGCTTTACAAAACAAACAAACAGCTTTATAAAACAAGCAAACAGCTTTATAAAATACGCAAACAGCTTCATAAAACACGCAAACAGCTTTACGAAACAAACAAACAGCTTCATAAAACACACAAACAGCTTTATAAAACACACAAACAGCTTTATAAAACACACAAACAGCTTAATAAAACGCACAAACAACTTTATAACACACACAAACACCTTTATAAAACAAACAGTTTTATAAAACACACAAACAGCTTTATAAAACACACAAACAGCGTTATGAAACATACAAACAGCTTCATAACACAAACAGCTTTATAACAATAACAAAAGCAGATTTATAAAGCACACAAATAGCTTTTAAAACACACAAACAGCTTTATTAAACCGAAATACAGCTTTTTAACACACATAAACAGCTGTATAAAAAACACACAAACAGCTTTATAAAAAACAAAAACAGCTTTATAAAACACGCAAACAGATTTCTAAAAGACACACGTACAGGTTATAAAGCACACGTACAGCTTTATAAAACATACAAACAACTTTAGAAACGACACAAACAGGTATATAGAACTTATAAACAGCTTTATAAAACACACAAACAGCTTTATTAAACACACAAACAGCGTTTTAAAACACACACACAGCTTTATAAAACACACAAACCGCAATATAGAACTTCCAAACACGCTTATAAAACACGCAAACAGCTTTAAAAAACACGCAACCAGCTTCATAAAACTCACAAACAGCTTTGTAAAACACACAAACAGCTTTATAAAACACGCAAGCAGCTTTATAAAACACACAAACCGCTTTATAAAACATGCAAACAGATTTGTTAGACACACAAACAGCTTTATAAAACACGCAAAGAATTTTATAAAACACCCAAATAGCTTTATAAAACACGCAACCAGCTTTATAGAACCTACAAACAGCTTTATAAAACATGCAAATAAGTTTTGAAATGACTCAAACAGCTTTATAAAACAGACAAACAACTTTAGAAAATACACAAACAGGTGTAAAAAAACTCACAAACAGCTTTATTAAACACACAAACAGCTTTTTAAACCACGCAAACAGCTTCATAAAACACACAAACAGCTTTATAAAACAAACAGCTTTATAAAACATACATACCGCTTAATAAAATAAGCAAACAGATTTATAAAACACACAAATAGCTATATAAAACACACAATCAGCCTTATAAATCACACAAATCGGTTTACAAAAGAAGGAAACTCCTTTATAAAACACGCAAGCAGCTTTACAAATCACACAAACATCTTCATAAAACAAGCAAACAGCTTTATTAAACACACACACAGCTTTATAAAACACACACACAGGTTATAAAACACGCAAACAGATTTCTAAAAGACACACAAACAGCTTTATAAAGCACATGTACAGCTTTATAAAACACGCAAGCAGCTTTATAAAACACCCAGACAGCTTTATAAAACACACAGACTGCTTTATAAAACACACAGACTGCTATATAAACAACAAAGACAGCTACATAAAACATGCAAACAGCTCTATAGAATACACAGACAGCTTTATAAAACACGCAAACAGCTTCATAAAACACACAAAAAGCTTTATAAAACACACAAACAGCGTTATGAAACACACAAACAGCTTCATAACACAGACAGACAGCTTTATAACAATAACAAAAGCAGATTTATAAAGCACACAAACAGCTTTTAAAATACACAAACAGCTTTATTAAACAGAAATACAGCTTTTTAATACACATAAACAGCTGTACAAAAAACACGCAAACAGCTTTATAAAAGAAGCAAACCCCTTTATATAACATGCAAGAGCTTTATAAAACACGCAAAGCGCTATATAAAACATGCAAAGAGTTTTATAAAACAACCAAACAGCTTCATAAAACACGCAAACAGCTTCATAAAACACGCAAACAGCTTCATAAAACACGCAAACAGCTTTAAAAGACACGCAAAGAGCTTTAAAAGACACGCAAACAGCTTTATAAAACAGACAAACAGCTTTATAAAACACACAAACAAGTTTTGGAAAGACACAAACATCTTTATAAAACACACAAACAACATTAGAAACTACAAAAACAGGTACATAAAACTCACAAACAGCTTTACAAAACAAACAAACAGCTTTATAAAACAAGCAAACAGCTTTATAAAATACGCAAACAGCTTCATAAAACACGCAAACAGCTTTACGAAACAAACAAACAGCTTCATAAAACACACAAACAGCTTTATAAAACACACAAACAGCTTTATAAAACACACAAACAGCTTAATAAAACGCACAAACAACTTTATAACACACACAAACACCTTTATAAAACAAACAGTTTTATAAAACACACAAACAGCTTTATAAAACACACAAACAGCGTTATGAAACATACAAACAGCTTCATAACACAAACAGCTTTATAACAATAACAAAAGCAGATTTATAAAGCACACAAATAGCTTTTAAAACACACAAACAGCTTTATTAAACCGAAATACAGCTTTTTAACACACATAAACAGCTGTATAAAAAACACACAAACAGCTTTATAAAAAACAAAAACAGCTTTATAAAACACGCAAACAGATTTCTAAAAGACACACGTACAGGTTATAAAGCACACGTACAGCTTTATAAAACATACAAACAACTTTAGAAACGACACAAACAGGTATATAGAACTTATAAACAGCTTTATAAAACACACAAACAGCTTTATTAAACACACAAACAGCGTTTTAAAACACACACACAGCTTTATAAAACACACAAACCGCAATATAGAACTTCCAAACACGCTTATAAAACACGCAAACAGCTTTAAAAAACACGCAACCAGCTTCATAAAACTCACAAACAGCTTTGTAAAACACACAAACAGCTTTATAAAACACGCAAGCAGCTTTATAAAACACACAAACCGCTTTATAAAACATGTAAACAGATTTGTTAGACACACAAACAGCTTTATAAAACACGCAAAGAATTTTATAAAACACCCAAATAGCTTTATAAAACACGCAACCAGCTTTATAGAACCTACAAACAGCTTTATAAAACATGCAAATAAGTTTTGAAATGACTCAAACAGCTTTATTAAAACAGACAAACAACTTTAGAAAATACACAAACAGGTGTAAAAAAACTCACAAACAGCTTTATTAAACACACAAACAGCTTTTTAAACCACGCAAACAGCTTCATAAAACACACAAACAGCTTTATAAAACAAACAGCTTTATAAAACATACATACCGCTTAATAAAATAAGCAAACAGATTTATAAAACACACAAATAGCTATATAAAACACACAATCAGCCTTATAAATCACACAAATCGGTTTACAAAAGAAGGAAACTCCTTTATAAAACACGCAAGCAGCTTTACAAATCACACAAACATCTTCATAAAACAAGCAAACAGCTTTATTAAACACACACACAGCTTTATAAAACACACACACAGGTTATAAAACACGCAAACAGATTTCTAAAAGACACACAAACAGCTTTATAAAGCACATGTACAGCTTTATAAAACACGCAAGCAGCTTTATAAAACACCCAGACAGCTTTATAAAACACACAGACTGCTTTATAAAACACACAGACTGCTATATAAACAACAAAGACAGCTACATAAAACATGCAAACAGCTCTATAGAATACACAGACAGCTTTATAAAACACGCAAACAGCTTCATAAAACACACAAAAAGCTTTATAAAACACACAAACAGCGTTATGAAACACACAAACAGCTTCATAACACAGACAGACAGCTTTATAACAATAACAAAAGCAGATTTATAAAGCACACAAACAGCTTTTAAAATACACAAACAGCTTTATTAAACAGAAATACAGCTTTTTAATACACATAAACAGCTGTACAAAAAACACGCAAACAGCTTTATAAAAGAAGCAAACCCCTTTATATAACATGCAAGAGCTTTATAAAACACGCAAAGCGCTATATAAAACATGCAAAGAGTTTTATAAAACAACCAAACAGCTTCATAAAACACGCAAACAGCTTCATAAAACACGCAAACAGCTTCATAAAACACGCAAACAGCTTTAAAAGACACGCAAAGAGCTTTAAAAGACACGCAAACAGCTTCATAAAACACGCAAACAGCTTTACAAAACAAACAAACAGCTTCATAAAACACACAAACATCTTTATAAAACACACAAACAGCTTTATAAAACACACAAACAGCTTAATAAAACGCACAAACAACTTTATAACACACACAAACACCTTTATAAAACAAACAAACAGTTTTATAAAACACACAAACAGCTTTATAAAACACACAAACAGCGTTATGAAACATACAAACAGCTTCATAACACAGACAAACAGCTTTATAACAATAACAAAAGCAGATTTATAAAGCACATAAATAGCTTTTAAAACACACAAACAGCTTTATTAAACCGAAATACAGCTTTTTAAAACACATAAATCGCTGTATAAAAAACACACAAACAGCTTTATAAAAAACAAAAACAGCTTTATAAAACACGCAAACAGATTTCTAAAAGACACACGTACAGGTTATAAAGCACACGTACAGCTTTATAAAACATACAAACAACTTTAGAAACTACACAAACAGGTCTATAAAACTCATAAACAGCTTTATAAAACACTCAAACAGCTTTATTAAACACACACACAGCTTTATAAAACACACAAACCGCAATATAGAACTTCCAAGCAGGCTTATAAAACATACAAACAGCTTTATAAAACACGCAACCAGCTTTATAAAACTCACAAACAGCTTTGTAAAAAACACAAACAGCTTTGAAAAACACGCAAGCAGCTTTATAAAACACACAAACCGCTTTATAAAACATGCAAACAGATATTTTAGACACACAAACAGCTTTATAAAACACGCAAAGAATTTTATAAAACACCCAAATAGCTTTATGAAACACGCAAACAGCTTTATAGAACCTGCAAACAGCTTTATAAAACACGCAAATAAGTTTTGAAATGACTCAAACAGCTTTATAAAACAGACAAACAACTTTAGAAAATACACAAACAGGTATACAAAAACTCACAAACAGCTTTATAAAACACACAAACAGCTTTATAAAACACAGAAACAGCTTTATTAAACACACAAACAGCTTTATAAACCACGCAAACAGCTTCATAAAACACGCAATCAGCTTTATAAAACAAACAGCTTTATAAAACATACATACCGCTTAATAAAATACGCAAACAGATTTATAAAACACACAAATAGCTATATAAAACAGACAATCAGCTTTGTAAATCACACATATCGGTTTACAAAAGAAGGTAACCCCTTTATAAAACAGGCAAGCAGCTTTACAAAACACACAAACAGCTTCATAAAACACACAAACAGCGTTATTAAACACACACACAGCTTTATAAAACACACACACAGGTTTATAAAACACGCAAACAGATTTCTAAAAGACACACAAACAGCTTTATAAAGCACACATACAGCTTTATAAAACACGCAAGCAGCTTTATAAAACACACGGACAGCTTTATAAAACACACAGACTGCTATATAAACAAGAAAGACAGCTACATAAAACATGCAAACAGCTTTATAGAATACACAGACAGCTTCATAAAACACGCAAACAGCTTCATAAAACACGCAAACAGCTTTATAAAACACACAAACAGCTTTATAAAACACACAAACAGCTTAATAAAACACACAAACAACTTTATAAAACAAAGAAACAGTTTTATAAAACACACAAACAGCTTTATAAAACACACAAACAGCGTTATGAAACACACAAACAGCTTCATAACACAGACAAACAGCTTTATAACAATAACAAAAGTAGATTTATAAAGCACACAAATAGCTTTTAAAACACGCAAACAGCTTTATTAAACCGAAATACAGCTTTTTAAAATACATAAACAGCTGTATAAAAAACACACAAACAGCTTTATAAAAAACAAAAACAGCTTTATAAAACACGCAAACAGATTTCTAAAAGACACACGTACAGGTTATAAAGCACACGTACAGCTTTATAAAACATACAAACAACTTTAGAAACTACACAAACAGGTATATAAAACTTATAAACAGCTTTATAAAACACACAAACAGCTTTATTAAACACACACACAGCGTTTTAAAACACACACACAGCTTTATAAAAAACACAAACAGCAATATAGAACTTCCAAACAGGCTTATAAAACACGCAAACAGCTTTATAAAACACGCAAACAGCTTCATAAAACTCACAAACAGCTTTGTAAAACACACAAACAGCTTTATAAAACACGCAAGCAGCTTTATAAAACACACAAACCGCTTTATAAAACATGCAAACAGATTTGTTAGACACACAAACAGCTTTATAAAACACGCAAAGAATTTTATAAAACACCCAAATAGCTTTATAAAACACGCAAACAGCTTTATAGAACCTACAAACAGCTTTATAAAACACGCAAATAAGTTTTGAAATGACTCAAACAGCTTTATAAAACAGACAAACAACTTTAGAAAATACACAAACAGGTATAAAAAAACTCACAAACAGCTTTATAAAACACACAAACAGCTTTATAAAACACACAAACAGCTTTATTAAACACACAAACAGCTTTATAAACCACGCAAACAGCTTCATAAAACACGCAAACAGCTTTATAAAACAAACAGCTTTATAAAACATACATACCGCTTAATAAAATACGCAAACAGATTTATAAAACACACAAATAGCTATATAAAACACACAATCAGCCTTATAAATCACACAAATCGGTTTACAAAAGAAGGAAACTCCTTTATAAAACACGCAAGCAGCTTTACAAATCACACAAACATCTTCATAAAACAAGCAAACAGCTTTATTAAACACACACACAGCTTTATAAAACACACACACAGGTTATAAAACACGCAAACAGATTTCTAAAAGACACACAAACAGCTTTATAAAGCACATGTACAGCTTTATAAAACACGCAAGCAGCTTTATAAAACACCCAGACAGCTTTATAAAACACACAGACTGCTTTATAAAACACACAGACTGCTATATAAACAACAAAGACAGCTACATAAAACATGCAAACAGCTTTATAGAATACACAGACAGCTTTATAAAACACGCAAACAGCTTCATAAAACACACAAACAGCTTTATAAAACACACAAACAGCGTTATGAAACACACAAACAGCTTCATAACACAGACAGACAACTTTATAACAATAACGAAAGCAGATTTATAAAGCACACAAACAGCTTTTAAAACACACAAACAGCTTTATTAAACAGAAATACAGCCTTTTTAAAACACATAAACAGCTGTATATAAAACACGCAAACAGCTTTATAAAAAACAAAAACAGCTTTATAAAACACACAAACAGATTTCTAAAAGACACACGTACAGGTTATAAAGCACACGTACAGCTTTATAAAACATACAAACAACTTTAGAAACTACACAAACAGGTATATAAAACTTATAAACAGCTTTATAAAACACACAAACAGCTTTATTAAACACTTACACTGCGTTTTAAAACACCCACACAGCTTTATAAAACACACAAACCGCAATATAGAACTTCCAAACAGGCTTATAAAACACGCAAACAGCTTTATAAAACACGCAAACAGCTTCATAAAACTCACAAACAGCTTTGTAAAACACACAAACCGCTTTATAAAACATGCAAACAGATTTGTTAGACACACAAACAGCTTTATAAAACACGCAAAGAATTTTATAAAACACCCAAATAGCTTTATAAAACACGCAACCAGCTTTATAGAACCTACAAACAGCTTTATAAAACATGCAAATAAGTTTTGAAATGACTCAAACAGCTTTATAAAACAGACAAACAACTTTAGAAAATACACAAACAGGTGTAAAAAAACTCACAAACAGCTTTATTAAACACACAAACAGCTTTTTAAACCACGCAAACAGCTTCATAAAACACACAAACAGCTTTATAAAACAAACAGCTTTATAAAACATACATACCGCTTAATAAAATAAGCAAACAGATTTATAAAACACACAAATAGCTATATAAAACACACAATCAGCCTTATAAATCACACAAATCGGTTTACAAAAGAAGGAAACTCCTTTATAAAACACGCAAGCAGCTTTACAAATCACACAAACATCTTCATAAAACAAGCAAACAGCTTTATTAAACACACACACAGCTTTATAAAACACACACACAGGTTATAAAACACGCAAACAGATTTCTAAAAGACACACAAACAGCTTTATAAAGCACATGTACAGCTTTATAAAACACGCAAGCAGCTTTATAAAACACCCAGACAGCTTTATAAAACACACAGACTGCTTTATAAAACACACAGACTGCTATATAAACAACAAAGACAGCTACATAAAACATGCAAACAGCTCTATAGAATACACAGACAGCTTTATAAAACACGCAAACAGCTTCATAAAACACACAAAAAGCTTTATAAAACACACAAACAGCGTTATGAAACACACAAACAGCTTCATAACACAGACAGCTTTATAACAATAACAAAAGCAGATTTATAAAGCACACAAACAGCTTTTAAAATACACAAACAGCTTTATTAAACAGAAATACAGCTTTTTAATACACATAAACAGCTGTACAAAAAACACGCAAACAGCTTTATAAAAGAAGCAAACCCCTTTATATAACATGCAAGAGCTTTATAAAACACGCAAAGCGCTATATAAAACATGCAAAGAGTTTTATAAAACAACCAAACAGCTTCATAAAACACGCAAACAGCTTCATAAAACACGCAAACAGCTTCATAAAACACGCAAACAGCTTTAAAAGACACGCAAAGAGCTTTAAAAGACACGCAAACAGCTTTATAAACAGACAAACAGCTTTATAAAACACACAAACAAGTTTTGGAAAGACACAAACATCTTTATAAAACACACAAACAACATTAGAAACTACAAAAACAGGTACATAAAACTCACAAACAGCTTTACAAAACAAACAAACAGCTTTATAAAACAAGCAAACAGCTTTATAAAATACGCAAACAGCTTCATAAAACACGCAAACAGCTTTACGAAACAAACAAACAGCTTCATAAAACACACAAACAGCTTTATAAAACACACAAACAGCTTTATAAAACACACAAACAGCTTAATAAAACGCACAAACAACTTTATAACACACACAAACACCTTTATAAAACAAACAGTTTTATAAAACACACAAACAGCTTTATAAAACACACAAACAGCTTTATAAAACACACAAACAGCTTAATAAAACGCACAAACAACTTTATAACACACACAAACACCTTTATAAAACAAACAGTTTTATAAAACACACAAACAGCTTTATAAAACACACAAACAGCGTTATGAAACATACAAACAGCTTCATAACACAAACAGCTTTATAACAATAACAAAAGCAGATTTATAAAGCACACAAATAGCTTTTAAAACACACAAACAGCTTTATTAAACCGAAATACAGCTTTTTAACACACATAAACAGCTGTATAAAAAACACACAAACCGCTTTATAAAAAACAAAAACAGCTTTATAAAACACGCAAACAGATTTCTAAAAGACACACGTACAGGTTATAAAGCACACGTACAGCTTTATAAAACATACAAACAACTTTAGAAACTACACAAACAGGTCTATAAAACTCATAAACAGCTTTATAAAACACTCAAACAGCTTTATTAAACACACACACAGCTTTATAAAACACATAAAACGCTTTATAGAACTTCCAAACTGGCTTATAAATCACGCAAACAGCTTTATAAAACACACAACCAGCTTCATAAAACTCACAAACAGCTTTGTAAAACACACAAACAGCTTTATAAAACACGCAAGCAGCTTTATAAAACACACAAACCGCTTTATAAAACAGGCAAACAGATATTTTAGACACACAAACAGCTTTATAAAACACGCAAAGAATTTTATAAAACACCCAAATAGCTTTATAAAACACGCAAACAGCTTTATAGAACCTACAAACAGCTTTATAAAACACGCAAATAAGTTTTGAAATGACTCAAACAGCTTTATAAAACAGACAAACAATTTTACAAAATACACAAACAGGTACACAAAAACTCACAAACAGCTTTATAAAACACACAAACAGCTTTATAAAACACAAAAACAGCTTTATTAAACACACAAACAGCTTTATAAACCATGCCAACAGCTTCATAAAACACGCAAACAGCTTTATAAAACAAACAGCTTTATAAAACATACATACCGCTTAATAAAATACGCAAACAGATTTATAAAACACACAAATAGCTATATAAAACACACAAACAGCTTGATAAATCACACAAATCGATTTACAAAAGAAGGAAACCCCTTTATAAAACACGCAAGCAGCTTTACAAATCACACAAACATCTTCATAAAACAAGCAAACAGCTTTATTAAACACACACACAGCTTTATAAAACACACACACAGATTTATAAAACACGCAAACAGCTTTATAGAACCTACAAACAGCTTTATAAAACACGCAAATAAGTTTTGAAATGACTCAAACAGCTTTATAAAACAGACAAACAACTTTAGAAAATACTCAAACGGGTATAAAAAACTCACAAACAGCTTTATAAAACACACACACAGCTTTATAAAACACACAAACAGCTTTATTAAACACACAAACAGCTTTATAAACCACGCAAACAGCTTCATAAAACAGACAAACAGCTTTATAAAATATACATACCGCTTAATAAAATACGCAAACAGATTTATAAAACACACAAATAGCTATATAAAGCACACAGACAGCTTTTAAAACACACAAACAGCTTTATTAAACACGCAAACAGATTTCTAAAAGACACACGTACAGGTTTTTAACACACATAAACAGCTGTATAAAAAACACACAAACAGCTTTATAAAAAACAAAAACAGCTTTATAAAACACGCAAACAGATTTCTAAAAGACACACGTACAGGTTATAAAGCACACATACAGCTTTATAAAACACACAAACAACTTTAGAAACTACACAAACAGGTATATAAAACTCATAAACAGCTTTATAAAACACACAAACAGCTTTATAAAACTCACAAACAGCTTTATAAAACACACAAACAGCTTTATAAAACACAAAAACAGCTTTATTAAACACACAAACAGCTTTATAAACCATGCAAACAGCTTCATAAAACACACAAACAGCTTTATAAAACAAACAGCTTTATAAAACATACATACCGCTTAATAAAACACGCAAATAGCTATATAAAACACACAAATAGCCATATAAAACACACAAACAGCTTTATAAATCACACAAATCGGTTTACAAAAGAAGGAAACCCCTTTATAAAACACGCAAGCAGCTTTATAAAACACCCAGACAGCTTTATAAAACACACGGACAGCTTTATAAAACACACAGACTGCTATATAAACAACAAAGACAGCTACATAAAACATGCAAACAGCTCTGTAGAATACACAGACAGCTTTATAAAACACGCAAGCAGCTTCATAAAACACACAAACAGCTTTATAAAACACACAAACAGCGTTATGAAACACACAAACAGCTTCATAACACAGACAGACAGCTTTATAACAATAACAAAAGCAGATTTATAAAGCACACAAACAGCTTTAAAAACACGCAAACAGCTTTATAAAAAACAAAAACAGCTTTATAAAACATGCAAACAGATTTCTAAAAGACACACGTACAGGTTATAAAGCACACGTACAGCTTTATAAAACACACAAACAACTTTAGAAACTACACAAACAGGTATATGAAACCCAAACAGCTTTATAAAACAGACAAACAGATTTATTAAACACACACACAGCTTTATAGAACACACACACAGCTTTATAAAACACACAAACCACTTTATAGAACTTCCAAACAGGCTTATAAAACACGCAAACAGCTTTATAAAACACGCAACCAGCTTTATAAAACTCACAAACAGCTTTATAAAACACACAAACAGCTTTATAAAACACACAATCAGCTTTATAAAGCACACAAACCGCTTTATAAAACATGCAAACAGATTTGTTAGACACACAAACAGCTTTATAAAACATGCAAACAGATTTGTTAGACACACAAACAGCTTTATAAAACATGCAAAGAATTTTATAAAACACCCAAATAGCTTTATGAAACACGCAAACAGCTTTATAGAACGTACGAACAGCTTTATAAAACATGCAAATAAGTTTTGAAACGACTCAAACAGCTTTATAAAACAGACAAACAACTTAAGAAAATACACAAACAGGTATAAAAAAACTCACAAACAGCTTTATAAAAAACACAAACAGCTTTTTAAACACACAAACAGCTTTATAAAACACACAAACAGCTTTATAACACACACAAAAGGAGCTTAATAAAACATACAAACAGCTTTATAAAACACACAAGCAGCTTTATTAAGCAGAAATACAGGTTCAATAAACACTCAAACAACTGTATAAAAAATAAAAACAGCTTTATAAAACACGCAAACAGATTTCTAAAAGACACACATACAGTTTTATAAAGCACACGTACAGCGTAATGAAATACACAAACAATTTAGAAACTACACAAACAGGCATATAAAACTCCTAAGCAGCTTTATAAAACACACAAAAAGCATCATAAAACACACAAACAGCTTCATAAAACACACATACAGCTTTATAAAAAACACAAACAGCTTAATAAAACACACAAAAAGCATCATAAAACACACAAACAGCTTTATAAAACAGACAAACAGCTTTATAAAAATCACAAACAGCTTAATAAAACACACAAACCGCTCAATAAAACACACAAACAGCTTTATAAAACACGCATACAGCTTTATAAAGCACACGTACAGCTTTATAAAACACACAAACAACTTTAGAAACTACACAAACAGGTATATAAAACTCACAAACAGCTTTATAAAACACACAAACAGCTGTATAAAAGACACAAACAGCTTTATTAATCACACACACAGCTTTATAAAACACACACACAGCTTTATAAAACACACAAACTGCTTTATAGAACTTCCAAACAGGCTTATAAAACATGCAAACAGCTTTATAAAAGATGCAAAGAACTTTATAAAACACGCAACCAGATTCATAAAACTCACAAACAGCTTTATAAAACACACAAACAGCTTAATAAAACAGGCAATCAGCTTTATAAAACACACAAACCGCTTTATAAAACATGCAAACAGATTTGTGAGACAAACAAACAGCCTTATAAAAAACGCAAAGAGCTTTATAAAACACCAAAATAGCTTTATAAAACACGCAAACAGCTTTATAGAACGTACAAACAGCTTTATAAAACACGCAAATAAGTTTTGAAACGACACAAACAGCTTTATAAAACAGACAGACAACTTTAGAAACTACACAAACAGGTATAAAAACTCACAAACAACTTTATAAAACACACAAACAGCTTTATTAAACACACAAACAGCTTTATAAACCACGCAAACAGCTTCATAAAACACACAAAGAGCTTTATAAAACAAACAGCTTTATAAAACATACATACTGCTTAATAAAATAAAACACACAAACAACTTTATAAAACACGCAAACAGCTGTATAAAAAACATGCAAACAGCTTTATAAAAAACAAAAACAGCTTTTTAAAACACGCAAACAGATTTATAAACGACACAAAAACAGCTTTATAAAGCACACGTACAGCTTTATAAAACACACAAACAACTTTAGAAACTACAAAAACAGGTATATAAAACTCACAAACAGCTTTATAAAACACACAAACAGCTTTATAAAAGACATAAACAGCTTTATTAAACACACACACAACTTTATTAAACAGAAATAAAGGTTCAATAAATACGCAAACAGCTGTATAAAAAACAAAAAAAGCCTTAAAAAACACATAAACAGATTTCTAAAAGACACACATATAGGTTTATAAAGAACAAGTACAGCTTTATAAAATGCACAAACAATTTAGAAACTACACAAACAGGTATATAAAACTCACAAACAGCTTTATAAAACACACAAACAGCATCATAAAACACACAAACAGCTTTATAACACAAACTAACAGCATCATAAAACACACAAACAGCTTCATAAAACACGCAAAAAGCTTTATAAAACCAACAAATACCTTTATAAAACACACAAACAGCTTTATAAAACGCACCAACAGCGTTATAAAACACAGAAACAACTTAATAAGACACACAAACATCTTTATAAAACTCACAAACAGTTTTATGAAACACACAAACGGCTTTATAAAACACACAAAGAGCTTTAAAAAACACACAAACAGCTACATAACACACACACAATCAGCTTTATAACACTCACAAAAACAGATTTATAAAGCACACAAACAGCTTTATAAAACACACAAACAGCTTTAATACAAAGAAATACAACTTTTTAAAGCTGTATAAAAAACATGCAAACAGCTTTATAAAAAACAAAAACAGCTTTATAAAACATGCAAACAGATTTCTAAAAGACACACATACAGCTTTATAAAACACGCAAACAGAGTTATAAAACACACAAATAACTTTAGAAACTACACAAAAAGGCATATAAAACTCACAAACAGCTTTATAAAACACACAAACAGCTTTATAAAAGACACAAACAGCTTTACTAAACACACACACAGCTTTATAAAACATTCATGCAGCTTTATAAAACACGCAAACAGATTTATAAAACACACAAATACCATTATAAAACACACAAACGGCTTTATAAAACACACAAACCGCTTTATAGAACTTCCAAACAGGCTTATAAAAGACGCAAATAGCTTTATAAAACATGCAAAGAGCTTGATAAAACACGCAACCAGCTTTATAAAACTCACAAACAGCTTTATAAAACACAGAAATAGCTTTATAAAACACGCAATCAGCTTTATAAAACACCCAAACCGCTTTTTAAAACACACAAACAGCTTTAAAAAACACGCAATCAGCTTTATAAAACACACAAATAACTTTAGAAACTACACAACTGGTATATAAAACTCACAAACAGCTTTATAAAACACACAAACAGCTTTATAAAAGACACAAACAGCTTTACTAAACACACACACAGCTTTATAAAACATTCATGCATCTTTATAAAACACGCAAACAGATTTATAAAACACACAAATACCATTATAAAACACACAAACGGCTTTATAAAACACACAAACCGCTTTATAGAACTTCCAAACAGGCTTATAAAACACGCAAATAGCTTTATAAAACATGCAAAGAGCTTTATAAAACACGCAACCAGCTTTATAAAACTCACAAACAGCTTTATAAAACACAGAAATAGCTTTATAAAACACGCAATCAGCTTTATAAAACACCCAAACCGCTTTTTAAAACATGCAAACAACTTTGTTAGACACACAAACAGCTTTATAAAAAACGCAAAGAGCTTTATAAAACACACAAATAGCTTTATAAAACACGCTAATAGCTTTATATAACATACAAACAGCTTTATAAAACACGCAAATAAGTTTTGAAATGACACAAACCTCTTTATAAAACAGACAAACAACTTTAGAAACTACACAAATAGGCATAAAAACTCACAAACAGCTTTATGAAACTCACAAACAGCTTTATAAACCACGCAAACAGCTTCATAAAACACACAAACAGCTTTATAAAACAAACATACTGCTTAATAAAACGCACAAACAGATTTAAAACACACAAATAGCTTTTGAAAACACATAAACAGCTTTATAAAACACAAAAAAAGGTTAATAAAAAAAGGAAGCCCCTTTATAAAACATGCAAAGAGCTTTATAAAACACGCAAACAGCTTCATAAAACACGCAACCAGCTTCATGAAACACACAAGCACCATTATAAAAAACGCAAACAGTTTTATAAAACTAGTAAAACCCTGTATAAAACATGCAAGAGCTTAATAAAACACGGAATTTATAAAACATGCAAAGACTTTTATAAAACACGCAAACCGGTTCACAAAACACGCAAACAGCTTCATAAAATGCTCAAACAGCTTTATAAAACATACAAACAGTTTTATAAAACAAACAAATAGCTTTATAATACACACAAACAGATTTCTAAAAGACACACATACAGGTTTATAAAGCACATGTACAGCTTTATAAAATACACAAACAACTTTAGAAACGACACAAAGTTATATAAAACTCACAAACAGCTTTATAAAACACACAAACAGCATCACAAAACACACAAACAGCTTTATAAAACACACATACAGCTTTACAAAACACGCAAACAGATTTATAAAACACACAAACAGCTTTACAAAACACGCAAACAGATTTATAAAACACACAAACACCATTATAAAACACACAAACAGCTTTATAAAACACAAAAACCGCTTTATAGAACTTCCAAACAGGCTTATAAAACACACAAACAGCTTTATAAAAGACACAAACAGCTTTATTAAACAAACATACAGCTTTATAAAACACACACACACAGCTTTATAAAACACACTAACAGCTTTATAGAACACGCAATCAGCTTTATAAAACACACAATCAGCTTTATAAACCATGCAAACAGCTTTATTAGACACACAAACAGCTTTAAAAACACGCAAACAGCTTTATAAAACAGACAAACAGCTTTATAAGACACACAAACAAGTTTTGGAACGACTCAAAGCTTTATAAGACACACAAACAGCTTTAGAAACTACACAAACAGGTATATTAAACTCACAAACAGCTTAACAAAACAAACAAACAGCTTTACAAAACACACAAACAGCTTTATTAAACACACAAAAAGCTTTATAAAAGACACAAACAGCTTTATAAAACAAACAAACAGCTTTATAAAACATTCATGCAGCTTTATAAAACACGCAAACAGATGTTTAGAACACAGAAATACCATTATAAAACAGACAAACGGCTTTATAAAACACACAAACCTCTTTACAGAACTTTCAAACAGACTTATAAAACACACAAATAGCTTTATAAAACACATAAACATCTTTATAAAACACAAAAAACGGTTTATAAAACAAGGAAACCTATTTATAAAACATCCAAGAGCTTTATAAAACACACAAGCAGCTTTATTAAACATACAAAGAGCTTTATAAAACACGGAAACAGCTTCATAAAACATGCCAACAGCTTCATGAAACACAGAAGCACCATTATAAAAAACGCAAACAACTTTATAAAACAAGCAAAACCCTGTATAAAACATGAAAGAGCTTTATAAAACACACAAACAAATTATAAAAAAAGCAAAGACTTTTATAAAACACTCAAACCGGTTCACAAAACACGCAAAGAGCTTTACAAAACAAAAAAAAAGCTTTATAAAACACTCAAACAGCTTAATAAAACATAGAAACAGTTTTATAAAACAAACAAATAGCTTTATAAAACACACAAAGAGCTTTACAAAACACACAGACAGCTTTATAAAACACACAAACAACTTTATAACACGCACAAACAGCCTTATAAAACACACATACAGCTTTATAGAACTTGCAAACAGGCTTATAAGACATGCAAACAGCTTTATAAAACAGATAACCAGCTTTATAAAACATGCAAAGAGCTTAAAAATAAAACGCAACCTCTTCATAAAACACACAAACAGCTTTATAAAACAAGCAAACCCCTTTATAAAACTTGCAAAAGTTTTATAAAACAGGCAAACAGCTTTATAAAACAAGCAAACCCCCTATAAAACACGCAAACAGCTTTTTAAAACACACATACAGCTTTAAAAAACACACATACAGCTTTATAAAATACACATACAGCTTTATAAAACACGCAAACAGATTTATAAAACACACAAATAGCTTTATAAAACACACAAACAGCTTTATAAAACACAAAACCCGCTTTATAGAAATTCCAAACAGGCTTATAAAACACACAAACAGCTTTATAAAAGACACAAACAGCTTTATTAAGCTCACATACAGCTTTATAAAACACACACACAGCTTTACAAAACATACAAACAGCTTTATTAGACACACAAACAGCTTTATAAAACATGCAAAAAGCTTTATAAAACACACAAACAGCTTTAAGAGACACGCAAACAGCTTTATAAAACACAAAAACAACTTTAGAAAACAAAGGGCTTTATAAAACACACAAACAGCTTTATGAAAGACACAAACAGCTTTATAAAATACACATACAGCTTTATAAAACACGCAAACAGATTTATAAAACACACAAATACCATTATAAAAAACACAAACAGCTTTATAAAACACAAAACCCGCTTTATAGAACTTCCAAACAGGCTTATAAAACACACAAAGAGCTTTATAAAATGCACATACAGCTTTATAAAACACGCAAACAGAT
This sequence comes from Carcharodon carcharias, assembly GCF_017639515.1. Taxonomy (NCBI): domain Eukaryota; kingdom Metazoa; phylum Chordata; class Chondrichthyes; order Lamniformes; family Lamnidae; genus Carcharodon; species Carcharodon carcharias. Next base: position 448,366 of record NW_024470723.1, read on the forward strand.
TTATAAAACACACAAATACCATTATAAAACACACAAGCAGCTTTATAAAACACAAAACCCGCTTTATAGAACTTCCAAACAGGCTTATAAAATACACAAACAGCTTTATAAAAGACACAAACAGCTTTATTAAACCCACACACAGCTTTATAAAACACACACACAGCTTTACAAAACACACAAACAGCTTTATAGAACACGCAATCAGCTTTATAAACATGCAAACAGATTTATTAGACACACAAACAGCTTTACAAAACACGCAAACAGCTTTATAAAACACACAAACAGCTTTACAAGACACGCAAACAGCTTTATGAAACAGACAAACAGCTTTATAAAACACACAAACAAGTTTTGGAACGACACAAACAGCTTTATAAAACACACAAACAGCTTTTTTAAACACACAAACAGCTATATAAAGCACGCAAACAGCTTTATGAAACACACAAACAGGTTTATAAAACAAGCAAATAGCTTTATAAAACATTCATGCAGCTTTATAAGACACGCAAACAGATTTATAGAACACCCAAATATCATTATAAAACACGCAAACGGCTTTATAAAACACACAAACCGCTTTATAGAAATTCCAAACAGGCTTATAAAACACACAAACAGCTTTATAGAACTTGCAAACAGGCTTATAAGACATGCGAACAGCTTTATAAAACAGACAACCAGCTTTATAAAACATGCAAAGAGCTTTAAAATAAAACGCAACCTCTTCATAAAACACGCAAACAGCTTTATAAAAAAAGCAAACCCCTTTATAAAACTTGCAAAAGTTTTATAAAACAGGCAAACAGCTTTATAAAACAAGCAAGCCTCCTATAAAACACGCAAACAGCTTTATAAAACACCCATACAGCTTTAAAAAACACACATACAGCTTTATAAAACACACATACCGCTTAATAAAACACACAAACAGCTTTATAAAAGCCACAAATAGCTTTATAAAACACACAAAAAGCTTTATAAAAAACACAAACCGCTTTATAAAACACACAAACAGCTATATAAAACATGCAAACAGCTTTATAAAAAACGCAAGCAGCTTTATAGAACATGCAAACAGGTTTATAAAACACACAAACAGATTTATAAAACACACAAACAGCTTTATAAATCACACAAACAGCTTTAAAAAACACAAAGACCGCTTCATAAAACACGTAAAGAGCTTTACAAAACACAAAAGCAGCTTCATAAAACACTCAAACAGCTTAATAAAACATAGAAACAGTTTTATAAAACATACAAATAGCTTTATAAAACACACATACTGCTTAATAAAACATGCAAACAGATTTATAAAACGCACAAATAGCTTTATAAAACACACAAACAGCTTCACAAAACACGAAACCAGCTTCATGAAACACACAAACACCATTATAAAAAACGCAAACTGCTTTAAAAAACAAGCAAAATCCTGTATAAAACATGCAAGAGCTTTATAAAACACGCAGACAGCTTTATAAAACAAGCAAAACCCTGTATAAAACATGCAAGAGCTTTACAAAACACAAAAAAAGCTTCATAAAACACTCAAACAGCTTAATAAAACATAGAAACAGTTTTATAAAACAAACAAATTGCTTTATAAAACACACATACAGCTTTATAAAACAAACAGCTTTATAAGACGCACAAACAGCCTTATAAAACACACATACAGCTTTATAGAACTTGCAAACAGGCTTATAAGACACACAAACAGCTTTATACAACACAATAACCAGCTTTATAAAACACACATACCAGCTTTATTAAACCCACACACAGCTTTATAAAACACACACACAGCTTTATAGAACACGCAATCAGCTTTATAAACATGCAAACAGATTTATTAGACACACAAACAGCTATACAAAACACGCAAACAGCTCTAGGAAACAGACAAACAGCTTTATAAAACACACAAACAAGTTTTGGAACGACACAAACAGCTTTATAAAACACACAAACAGCTTTTTTAAACACACAAACAGCTATATAAAGCACGCAAACAGCTTTATGAAACACACAAACAGGTTTATAAAACAAGCAAATAGCTTTATAAAACATTCATGCAGCTTTATAAGACACGCAAACAGATTTATAGAACATCCAAATATCATTATAAAACACGCAAATGGCTTTATAAAACACACAAACCGCTTTATAGAAATTCCAAACAGGCTTATAAAACACACAAACAGCTTTCTAAAAGACACAAACAGCTTTAAAAAACGCGCAACCAGCTTTATAAAACTCATAAACAGCTTTATAAAACACAGAAACAGCTTTATAGAACACTCAAACAGCTTAATAAAACATAGAAACAGTTTTATAAAACAAACAAATAGCTTTATAAAACACACATACAGCTTTATAAAACAAACAAACCGCTTTATAAAACACTCAAATCTCTTTATAAAACACAAAAACAGCTTTATAAAACACACAAAGAGCTTTACAAAACACACAGACAGCTTTATAAAACACACAAACAACTTTATAACACGCACAAGCAGCCTTTTAAAACACACTTACAGCTTTATAGAACTTGCAAACAGCCTTATAAGACACGCAAACAGCTTTATAAAACAGACAACCAGCTTTATAAAACATGCAAAGAGCTTTAAAATAAAACGCAACCTCTTCATAAAACACGCAAACAGCTTTTTAAAAAATGCAAAGCCCTTTATAAAACTTGCAAATTTTTATAAAACAGGCAAACAGCTTAATAAAACAAGCAAACCCCCTATAAAACACGCAAACAGATTTATAAAACACACATACAGCTTTAAAAAACACACATACAGCTTTATAAAACACACATACCGCTTAATAAAACACACAAACAGATTTATAAAAGCCACAAACAGCTTTATAAAAAACACAAACAGCTTTATAAAAAACACAAACCGCTTTATAAAACACACAAACAGCTTCATAAAACACACAAACAGCTTTATAAAACACACATACAGCTTTATAAAACACACAAACCGCTTTATAAAACACACAAACAGCTTCATAAAACACACAAACAGCTTTATAAATCACACAAACAGCTTTATAAAACACAAAGACCGCTTCATAAAACACGTAAAGAGCTTTACAAAACACAAAAACAGCTTCATAAAACACTCAAACAGCTTAATAAAACATAGAAAGTTTTATAAAACAAACAAATAGCTTTATAAAACACACATACTGCTTAATAAAACATGCAAACAGCTTTATAAAACACACATACAGCTTTATAAATCACACAAACCGCTTCATAAAACACACAAACAGCTTTATAAATCACACAAACAGCTTTATAAAACACAAAGACCGCTTCATAAAACACGTAAAGAGCTTTACAAAACACAAAAACAGCTTCATAAAACACTCAAACAGCTTAATAAAACATAGAAACAGTTTTATAAAACAAACAAATAGCTTTATAAAACACACATACTGCTTAATAAAACATGCAAACAGATTTATAAAACGCACAAATAGCTTTATAAAACACACAAACAGCTTCACAAAACACGTAACCAGCTTCATGAAACACATAAACACCATTATAAAAAACGCAAACAGCTTTATAAAACAAGCAAAACACTGTATAAAACATGCAAGAGCTTTATAAAACACGCAAACAGCTTTATAAAACATGCAAAGACCTTTATAACAGACGCAAACAGGTTCATAAAACACGCAAACAGCTTTACAAAACACTCAAACAGCTTTATAAAATATACAAACAGTTTTATAAAACACACAAACACCTTTCTAAAAGACACAAACAACTTTATAAAACACGCAATCAGCTTTATAAAACACACAAACAGCTTTATAAAACATACAAACAGCTTTATTAGACACAGAAACAGCTTTATAAAACACGCAAAAAGCTTTATAAAAAACACAAACAGCTTTAAAAGACACGCAACCAGCTTTATAAAGCACAAAAACAACTTTAGAAAACAAAGGGCTTTATAAAACACACAAACAGCTTTATGAAAGACACAAACAGCTTTATAAAATACACATACAGCTTTATAAAACACGCAAACAGATTTATAAAACACACAAATACCATTATAAAACACACAAACAGCTTTATAAAACACAAAACCCGCTTTATAGAACTTCCAAACAGGCTTATAAAACACACACACAGCTTTACAAAACACGCAAACAGCTTTATAAAACACACAAACAGCTTTACAAGACACGCAAACAGCTTTATGAAACAGACAAACAGCTTTATAAAACACACAAACAAGTTTTGGAACGACACAAACAGCTTTATAAAACACAAAAACAGCTTTTTTAAACACACAAACAGCTATATAAAGCACGCAAACAGCTTTATGAAACACACAAACAGCTTGATAAAACAAGCAAATAGCTTTATAAAACATTCATGCAGCTTTATAAGACACGCAAACAGATTTATAGAACACCCAAATATCATTATAAAACAAACAAACGGCTTTATAAAACACACAAACCGCTTTATAGAAATTCCAAACAGGCTTATAAAACACACAAACAGCTTTCTAAAAGACACAAACAGCTTTAAAAAAACACGCAACCAGCTTTATAAAACTCATAAACAGCTTTATAAAACACAGAAACAGCTTTATAAAACACGCAATCAGCTTTATAAAACACACAAACCGCTTTATAAAACATGCAAACAGCTTTATAGAACATGCAAACAGCATTATAAAACACACAAGTCGCTTTATAAAATATGCAAAGAGCTTTATAAAACACGCAACCAGCTTTATAAAATTCACAAACAGCTTTATAAAACACAGAAACAGCTTTATAAAACACGCAAACAGCTTTATAAAACACACAAACAGCTTTCTAAAACACGCAAACAGCTTCATAAAATACGCCAACAGCCTTATAAAACACACAACCAGCTTTATAAAAGACACAAACAGCTTTATAAAGCAGACAAACAGCTTTATAAAACACACAAACTGCTTTATAAAACACACAAACAGCTTCATAACACACACAAACAGAATTATAACACACACAAAAACAGCTTCATAAATCACGCAAACAGATTTCTGAAAGACGCACATACACGATTATACAGTAAACGTACAGCTTTATAAAACACACAAACAACTTTAGAAACAACACACTCAGGTATATAAAACGCACAAAAAGCTTTACAAAATGCACAAACAGCTTTATTAAACACACACACAGCTTTATAAAACACAAATACAGCTTAATAAAACACACACACAGCTTCATAAAACACGGAATCAGCTTTATAAAACACACAATCAGCTTTATAAAACACAGACAGATTTATAAAAAACTCAAACATCTTTATAAAACACACAAACAGCTATATAAAACATGCAAACAGCTTTATAAAAAACGCAAGCAGCTTTATAGAACATGCAAACAGGTTTATAAAACACACAAACAGATTTATAAAACACACAAACAGCTTTATAAAACACAGAGACAGCTTTATAAAACACACAGTCAGCTTTTTAAAACACACAGACAGCTTTATAAAACCCACAGACAGCTTTATAAAACACGCAAACAGCTTTATAAAACACACAAACAGCTTTCTAAAACACGCAAACAGCTTCATAAAATACGCCAACAGCTTTATAAAACACACAAACAGCTTTATAAAACATACAAACAGCTTTATAAAGCAGACAAACAGCTTTATAAAACACACAAACCGCTTTATAAAACACACAAACAGCTTCATAACACACACAAACAGCATTATAACACAGACAAAAAAAGCTTCATAAATCACGCAAACAGATTTCTGAAAGACGCACATACACGATTATACAGTACACGTACAGCTTTATAAAACACACAAACAACTTTAGAAACAACACACACAGGTATATAAAACGCACAAAAAGCTTTACAAAATACACAAACAGCTTTATTAAACACACACACAGCTTTATAAAACACACACACAGCTTAATAAAACACACACACACAGCTTCATAAAACACGGAATCAGCTTTATAAAACACACAAACATCTTTATGAAATATGCAAACAGCTTTATTAGACACACAAACACCTTTATAAAACACGCAATCAGCTTTATGAAACAAACAAAATGCTGCATAAAACAAGCAAACAGCTTTATAGAACATACTAACAGCTTTATAAAACACCCAAACAAATATATAAACGCACAAACAGCCTGATAAAACACACATACAGCTTTATAGAACTTGCAAACAGGCTTATAAGACACACAAACAGCTTTATACAACACAATAAGCAGCTTTATAAAACACACATACCAGCTTTATAAAACACACATACAGCTTTATAAAACACACAAACAGCTTTATAAAACACTCAAAACTCTTTATAAAACACACAAACAGCTTTATAAAACACACAAACAGCTTTAGAAAACACACAAACAGCTTTATAAAACACTCAAACCTCTTTATAAAACACACAAACAGCTTTATAAAACACACATACCAGCTTTCTAAAACACTCACACTGTTGTATAAAATATACAAACAGCTTTATAAAACACACAAACAGCTTTATAAAACACACATACTGCTTTATAAATCACACAAACAGATTTATAAAACACAAAGACCGCTTTATAAAAAACATAAACAGCTTTATAAAACACACAAACAACTATATAAAAAACACAATCAGCTTTATAAAACACACAAACAGCTTTATAAAACACACAAAGAGCTTTATAAAATGCACAAACTGCTTTATAAAACACGCAGATAGCTTTATAAACCACACAAACAGCTTTATTATACACACTTACACCTTTATAAAACACACAAACAGCTTTATAAAAGACAGAAATAACTTTATAAAATTCGCACCAGCTGTATAAAACACAAATACAACTGTATAAAGCAGACAAACAACTTTATAAAACACGCAAACAGCTGTATAAAAAACACATACAGCTTAATTAAACACACAAACAGATTTATAAAACACACATACTGCTTTATAAAACAGACAAACAGCTTTATAACACAGACAAACAGAATTATAAAACACACAAACAGCTGTATAAAACACAAAAGTAGCTTTATAAAAAAACACATACAGCTTTATAAAACACACAAACAGCTTCATAAAACACACATACTGCTTTATAAAATTCGCAATCAGCTGTATAATACACACATACAGCTTTATAAAACACACAAACAGCTTTAAAAACACACATACACCTATATGAAACACACAAACAGCTTTATAAAAGACACAAACAAATTTATAAAATTCGCAAACAGCTGTATAAAACACACATACAGCTTTATAAAACACACAAACAACTTTATAAAACAAACAAACAGCTGTATAAAAACACATAGAGCTTTATTAAACACACAAACAGCTTTATAAAACACACACAGAGCATTATAAAACACACAAACAGCTTTATAAAACACACACAGAGCATTATAAAACACACAAACAGCTTTATAAAACACACATACAGATTTATAAAACACACAAACAGCTTTATAAAGCACACATGCAGCATTATGAAGCAGACGAACAGAATTATAAAATGCACAAACAACTTTATAAAACACACAAACAGCTTTATAAATAGACACATGAAGCTTTATAGAACACAAAAACACCTTTATAAAACACACATACGACTTTATAAAACAAACAAACAGCTTTAAAAAACACTTGAAAAGCTTTAAACAACACTCAAACAGCTTTATAAAACACAAACAGCTTTAAAAAACACACAAACAGCTTTATAAAACACAAACAGCTTTAAGAAACACACAAACAGCTTTATAAAAGACACAAACAACTTTACAAAACACAAAAACAGCTGTATAAAACACACATACAGCTTTAGAAAACACACAAACAACTTTAGAAAACACACATGCAACTTTATAAAACACACAATCAGCTTTATAAACATGCAAACAGATTTATTAGACACACAAACAGCTTTCTAAAAGACACAAACAGCTTTAAAAAACATGCAACCAGCTTTATAAAACACAGAAACAGCTTTATAAAACACGCAACCAGCTTTATAAAATTCACAAACAGCTTTATAAAACACAGAAACAGCTTTATAAAACACGCAGTTTTATAAAACACAGAAACCGCTTTATAAAACAAGCAAACAGCTTTGTTAGACACACAGACAGCTTTATAAAACACGCCAACAGCTTTATAAAGCACACAAACAGCTTTATAAAACACAGAGACAGCATTATAAAAAACACAAACATCTTTATTAAACACACAAACAGCTTTATAAAACATGCAAACAGCTTTATAAAAAACGCAAGCAGCTTTATAGAACATGCAAACAGCTTCATAAAATATGCCAACAGCTTTATAAAACACACAAACAGCTTTATAAAAGACACAAACAGCTTTATAAAGCAGACAAACAGCTGTATAAAACACACAAACTGCTTTATAAAACACACAAACAGCTTCATAACACACACAAACAGCATTATAACACACACAAAAACAGCTTCGTAAAACACGCAAACAGATTTCTGAAAGACGCACATACACGATTATACAGTACACGTACAGCTTTATAAAACACTCAAACAACTTTAGTAACAGCACACACAGGTATATAAAACGCCCAAACAGCTTTATAAAATACACAAACAGCTTTATTAAACACACACAGCTTTATAAAACACACACACAGCTTAATAAAACACACACACACAGCTTCATAAAATACGGAATCAGCTTTATAAAACACACAAACATCTTTATAAAATATGCAAACAGCTTTATCAGACACACAAACAGCTTTATAAAACACACAATCAGCTTCATAAAACACACAAACAACTTTATATCATGCACAAACAGCCTGATAAAACACACATACAGCTTTTGGAACTTGCAAACAGGCTTATAAGACACAGAAACAGCTTTATACAACACAATAACCAGCTTTATAAAACACACATACCAGCTTTATAAAACACACATGCAGCTTTATAAAACACACAAACAGCTTTATAAAACACTCAAACCTCTTTATAAAACACACAAACAGCTTTATAAAACACACAAACAGCTTTCTAAAACACACATACAGCTTTATAAAACACACAAACAGCTTTATAAAACACTCAAACCTCTTTATAAAACACACAAACAGCTTTATAAAACACACATACCAGCTTTATAAAACACGCAAACAGCTTTATAAAACAAACAAACAGCTTTATAAAACACTCAAACCTCTTTATAAAACACAAAAACAGCTTTATAAAACACACAAAGAGCTTTACAAAACACACATACAGCTTTATAAAACACACATACCACTTAATAAAACACACAAACAGATTTATAAAAGCCACAAATAGCTTTATAAAACACACAAACAGCTTTATAAAAAACACAAACCGCTTTATAAAACACACAAACAGCTTTATAAAACACACATACAGCTTTATAAAAGACACAAACCGCTTTATAAAACACACAAACAGCTTTATAAAAAACACAAACTGCTTTATAAAACACACAAACAGCTTCATAAAAAACACAATCAGCTTTATAAAACACACAAACAGCTTTATAAAACACACAAAGAGCTTTATAAAAAACACAAACAGCTTTTAAAAACACACCAACAGATTTATAATACACACAAACAGCGTTAAAAATCACGCAAACAGCTTAATAAAACACAGAAACAGCTTTATAAAACATGCTAACAGTTTTAGAAAACACTCACACTGTTATATAAAATACACAAACAGATTTATAAAACACACAAACAGCTTTATAAAACACACATACTGCTTTATAAAACACACAAACAGCTTTATAAAACACACAAACAGCTTTCTAAAACACACATACAGCTTTATAAAACACACAAACAGCTTTATAAAACACTCAAACCTCTTTATAAAACACACAAACAGCTTTATAAAACACACATACCAGCTTTATAAAACACGCAAACAGCTTTATAAAACAAACAAACAGCTTTATAAAACACTCAAACCTCTTTATAAAACACAAAAGCAGCTTTATAAAACACACAAAGAGCTTTACAAAACACACATACAGCTTTATAAAACACACATACCACTTAATAAAACACACAAACAGATTTATAAAAGCCACAAATAGCTTTATAAAACACACAAACAGCTTTATAAAAAACACAAACCGCTTTATAAAACACACAAACAGCTTTATAAAACACACATACAGCTTTATAAAAGACACAAACCGCTTTATAAAACACACAAACAGCTTTATAAAAAACACAAACTGCTTTATAAAACACACAAACAGCTTCATAAAAAACACAATCAGCTTTATAAAACACACAAACAGCTTTATAAAACACACAAAGAGCTTTATAAAAAACACAAACAGCTTTTAAAAACACACCAACAGATTTATAATACACACAAACAACGTTAAAAATCACGCAAACAGCTTAATAAAACACAGAAACAGCTTTATAAAACATGCTAACAGTTTTAGAAAACACTCACACTGTTATATAAAATACACAAACAGATTTATAAAACACACAAACAGCTTTATAAAACACACATACTGCTTTATAAAGCACACAAACAGCTTTATAAAACACAAAGACCGCTTTATAAAAAAACATACACAGCTTTATAAAACACACAAACAACTATATAAAAAAAAATCAGCTTTATAAAACACACAAACAGCTTTATCAAACACACAAGGAGCTTTATAAAACACACAAAATGCTTTATAAAGCACACAAACAGTTATAGAAAACACTCACACTGTTATATAAAATACACAAACAGCTTTATAAAACACACAAACAGCTTTATAAAAAACACAAACTGCTTTATAAAACACACAAACAGCTTCATAAAAAACACAATCAGCTTTATAAAACACACAAACAGCTTTATAAAACACACAAAGAGCTTTATAAAAAACACAAACAGCTTTTAAAAACACACCAACAGATTTATAATACACACAAACAGCGTTAAAAATCACGCAAACAGCTTAATAAAACACAGAAACAGCTTTATAAAACATGCTAACAGTTTTAGAAAACACTCACACTGTTATATAAAATACACAAACAGATTTATAAAACACACAAACAGCTTTATAAAACACACATACTGCTTTATAAATCACACAAACAGCTTTATAAAACACAAAGACCGCTTTATAAAAAAACATACACAGCTTTATAAAACACACAAACAACTATATAAAAAAAATCAGCTTTATAAAACACACAAACAGCTTTATCAAACACACAAGGAGCTTTATAAAACACACAAAATGCTTTATAAAGCACACAAACAGTTTTAGAAAACACTCACACTGTTATATAGAATACACAAACAGCTTTATAAAACACACAAACAGCTTTATAAAACACACATACTGCTTTATAAATCACACAAACAGCTTTATAAAACACAAAGACCGCTTTATAAAAAACATAAACAGCTTTATAAAACACACAAACAACTATATAAAACACACAATCAGCTTTATAAAACACACAAACAGCTTTATAAAACACGCAAAGAGCTTAATAAAGCACAGAAACAGCTTTATAAAACACACAAATAGTTTTTGAAAACACTCACACTGTTATATAAAATATACAAACAGCTTTATAAAACACACAAACAGCTTTATAAAACACACATACTGCTTTATAAATCACACAAACAGCTTTATAAAACACAAAGACCGCTTTATTAAAAACATAAACAGCTTTATAAAACACACAAACAACTATATAAAAAACACAATCAGCTTTATAAAACACACAAACAGCTTTAAAAAACACACAAAGAGCTTTATAAAACGCACAAACTGCTTTATAAAACTCGCATATAGCTTTATAAACCACACAAACAGCTTTATTATACACACTTACACCGTTATAAAACACACAAACAGCTTTATAAAAGACAGAAACAACTTTATAAAATTCGCAACAGCTGTATAAAACACAAATACAGCTGTATAAAGCAGACAAACAACTTTATAAAACACGCAAACAGCTGTATAAAAAACACATACAGCTTAATTAAACACACAAACAGATTTATAAAACACACATTCTGCTTTATAAAACAGACAAACAGCTTTATAAAACAGACACACAGCATTATAAAACACACAAACAGCTGTATAAAACACAAAAGTAGCTTTATAAAAAAACACATACAGCTTTATAAAACACACAAACAGCTTCATAAAACACACATACTGCTTTATAAAATTCGCAAACAGCTGTATAAAACACACATACAGCTTTATAAAACACACAAACAACTTTATAAAACAAACAAACAGCTGTATAAAAACACATAGAGCTTTATTAAACACACAAACAGCTTTATAAAACACACACAGAGCATTATAAAACACACAAACATCTTTATAAAACACACACAGAGCATTATAAAACACACAAACAGCTTTATAAAGCACACATACAGATTTATAAAACACACAAACAGCTTTATAAAGCACACATGCAGCATTATGAAGCAGACGAACAGAATTATAAAACGCACAAACAGCTTTATAAAACACACAAACAGCTTTATAAATAGACACATGAAGCTTTATAGAACACAAAAACACCTTTATAAAATACACATACGACTTTATAAAACAAACAAACAGCTTTAAAAAACACTTGAAAAGCTTTAAACAACACTCAAACAGCTTTATAAAACACACAAACAGCTTTACAAAACACAAAAACAGCTGTATAAATCACACAAACAACTTTAGAAAACACACATGCAACTTTATAAAACACACAAACAGCTTTATAAAACACACATACAGCTTTTTAAAGCACACAAACAGCATTACAAAACACACAAACAGCTTTATAAAACACACAATCAGCTATGTAAAACACACAAACAGCTTTAAAAAACACACGAACAGCTTTATAAAACACATGTACCAGCTTTATAAAACACACATATAGCTTTATAAAACACAAAAACAGCATTATAAAACACACAAACTGCTTTATAAAACACGCATACAGCTTTAGAATAAACACATACAGCTTTATAAAATACACAAACAGCTTTATAAAACACACATAGAGCTTTACAAACACACAAACAGCTTTATAAAACACACAAACAGCTTTATAAAACACACATACTGCTATATAAAACACACAAACAGCTTTGAAAAACACCCGACCATCTTTATAAAACAGACATACTGCTTTATAAATCACACAAACAGCTTTATAAAACACAAAGAGCGCTTTCTAAAACACGCAAACAACTTTATAAAACACACAACCAGCTTTATAAAAAAACACCAAGAGCTTGATAAAATACACAAACAGCTTTATAAAACACACCAACAGATTTATAACACACAAACAGCTGTATAAAAAACACTAACAGCTTTATAAAACACACAAACAGCTTTATAACATACACACAGCATTATAAAACACACAAACAGCTTTATAAATCAGACACACAGCATTATAAAACACACAAACAGCTTTATAAAACACAAAAGCTGCTTTTAAAAACGCAATCTGCTTTATAAAACACGCAAAAAGCTTTATAAAACAAGCAAACCCCTTTTTAAAACATGCAAGAGTTTTATAAAACACGCAAACAGCTTTATAAAACACGCAAACAGCTTCATAACACACGCAAACAGCTTCATGAGACACACAAACAGACGTATAAAACAAGCAAACCGCTTTATAAAATACAAAGACAGCTTTATAAAACACAGGGACAGCTTTATAAAACACAGAGACAGCTATATAAAACACACAGACAGCTACATAAAAAATGCAAACAGCTTTATAAAATACACAGACAGCTTTATAAAACACGCAAACAGCTTTATAAAACACACAAACAGCTATATAAAACACACAGACAGCATTATAAAACACACAAACAGCTTCATAACTTACGCAAATATCTTCATGAGGCACTTAAACAGCCATATAAAACAAGCAAACAGCTTTAAAAAACACACAAGCAGCTTTAAAAAACACAAAGACAGCTTTATCAAACACGCAGACAGCTTTATAAAACACGCAAACAGGTTTTTTAAAACGGCAAACTGTTTTTTAAAACACGCATACAGCTTTATAAAACACACATACAGCTTTATAAAAGACAAAAACAGCTTTATAAAACACACAGACAGCTTTATAAAACACATGGACAGCTTTATAAAATACACAGACATCCATGGAAAACATACAGACAGCTACATAAAACATGCAAACAGCTTGATAAAATACACAAACAGCTTTATAAAACACACCAACAGATTTATAACACACAAACAGCTGTATAAAAAACACTAACAGCTTTATAAAACACACAAACAACTTCATAAAATTCTCAAACAGATGTATAAAACATACATACAGTTTTATAAACCACACACACAGCTTCATAAAACAAACTTACAGCTTTATAAAACACACAAACAGCTTTATAAAAGACACAAACAACTTTATAAAATTCGCAAACAGCTGTATGAAACACACATACAGCTTTATAAAACAGACAAACAACTTCATAAAACATACAAACAGCTGTATAAAAACACATACAGCTTTATTAAACACACAAACAGCTTTATAACATACACACAGCATTATAAAACACACAAACAGCTTTATAAATCAGACACACAGCATTATAAAACACACAAACAGCTTTATAAAACACAAAAGCTGCTTTTAAAAACGCAATCAGCTTTATAAAACACGCAACCAGCTTTATGAAACATGCAAACAGGTACATGAAACACACAAACAGTTTATAAAAGACACAAACAGCTTCATAAAACACGCAAAAAGATTTATAAAACACGCCAAAAGCTTTATAAAACACACAAACAGTTTTATAAAACCCGCAAACAGCTTTATGAAACACACAAACAGCTTTGAAAAAGACACAAACAGCTTTATAAAACACAAAGACAACTTTATAAAACAAACGGACAGATACATAAAACATGCAAACAGCTTGATAAAACACATCGACAGCTTTATAAAACATCTTTATTTGACACACAAACAGCTTTATAAAAAAAACAAACAGCTTTATAGAACTTGCAAACAGGCTTGCAAAACACGCAAACAGCTTTATAAAACATGCAAACAGCTTTATAAATCACGCAAACAGCTTTATAAAACATGCAAGAGTTTTATAAAACACGCAAACAGCTTTATAAAACATGGAAAGAGCTTTATAAAACACGTAAACCACTACATAAAACAAGCAAACAGCTACATGAAACACACAAACAGTTTATAAAAGACACAAACAGCTTACAAAACACGCAACAAGCTTTATAAAACACGCCAACAGCTTTATAAAACACGCAAACAGCTTCATAACACACGCAATCAGCTTCATGAGACACAAACAGACATATAAAACAAGCAAACCGCTTTATAAAATACAAAGACAGCTTTATAAAACACAGGGACAGCTTTATAAAACACAGAGACAGCTATATAAAACACACAGACAGCTACATAAAAAATGCAAACAGCTTTATAAAATACACAGACAGCTTTATAAAACACGCAAACAGCTTTATAAAACACACAAACAGCTATATAAAACACACAGACAGCATTATAAAACACACAGCTTCATAACTTACGCAAATATCTTCATGAGGCACTTAAACAGCCATATAAAACAAGCATACAGCTTTAAAAAACACACAAGCAGCTTTAAAAAACACAAAGACAGCTTTATCAAACACGCAGACAGCTTTATAAAACACACAAACAGGTTTTTTAAAACAGGCAAACTGTTTTTTAAAACACACATGCAGCTTTATAAAAGACACAAACAGCTTTATAAAACACACAGACAGCTTTATAAAACACATGGACAGCTTTATAAAACACACAGACACCTTTATAAAATACACAGACATCCATAGAAAACATACAGACAGCTACATAAAACATGCAAACAGCTTGATAAAATACACAAACAGCTTTATAAAACACACAAAAAGCTTTATAAAACACACAAACAGTTTTATAAAACACACAAACAGCGTTATGAAACACACAATCAGCTGTTTAGAGCACACAAACAACTTTATAACACAATCGTAAAGCTTTATAAAACACACAAGCAACTTTAGTAACCACACAAATATATTTATAAAACACACAAACTGCTTTATAACATACACAGACAGCTTTATAAAACACGCAAACAGCTTTATAAAAAACACAAACAGCTTTATAAAACACACAAACATCTTTATAAAACACACAAACAGCTTTTTAAAATATGCCAACAACTTCAAAAAACACACAGACAGCTATATAAAACACACAGACAGATACATAAAACATGCAAACAGCTTTATAAAATACACAGGCAGCTTTATAAAACACGCAAACAGCTTTATAAAGCACACAAACAGCTTTATGAAACACACAAACAGCTTTATAAAACATGCAAACAGCTTTATAAAATAGGCCAACAGCTTTATAAAACACACAGAAAAATTTATACAACAATCGTAAAGCTTTATAAAACACACAATCAACTTTAGAAATCACACAAATAGCTTTATAAAACAAACAAACAGCTATATTAAACACAGCTTTATAAAAAACACAATCAGCTTTATAAAGCACGCGAAAGCTTTATGAAACATGCAAAGAGCTTAAAAAACACGCAAACAGCTTTAAAAAACATGGAAAGACCTTTATAAAACACGCAACCATCTTTATGAATCATGCAAACAACTTTATAAAACATGGAAAGAGCTTTATAAAACACGCAAACAGCTTCATGAAACACGCAAAGAGCTACGTGAAACACACCAACAGTTTATAAAAGACACAAACAGCTTTATAAAACACGCAAGAAGCTTTATAAAACACGCCACCAGCTTTACAAAACACACAAACAGTTTTATAAAACACACAAACAGCTTTATAAAACACTCAAACAGCTTTGTAAAAGACACAAACAGCTTTATAAAACTCATAGACAAGTTTATAAAACACACGGACAGCTTTATAAAACACACAGACAGCTATATAAAACACACAGACAGCTGCAAAAAACATGCAAACAGCTTTATCAAACATGCAAACAGATTTATTAGACACACAAACAGCTTTATAAAAAACACAAACAGCTTTATAGAACTTGCAAACAGGCTTTATAAAACATGGAAAGAGCTTTATAAAACACACAAACAACTTTATAAAACATCCAAACAGCTTTATTAGACACACAAACAGGTTTATAAAATACGCCAACAGCTTTATAAAACACACAGACAGCTATATAAAACACACACACAGCTACATAAAACATGCAAACAGCTTTTTAAAATACACAGACAGCTTTATAAAACACGCAAACAGCTTTATAAAACAAACAATCATCTTTATAAAACACACAAACAGCTTTATTAATTACGCAAACAGATTTATAAAACACGCAAACAGCTTTATAAAACACAGAAACAGCTATATTAAAACAGAACCCGCTTTATAAAACACACAGACAGTTTATAAAAAACACAAACAGCTTTATAAAGCACGCAAGCAGCCTTATGAAACATGCAAAGAGCTTTATAAAACATGGAAAGAGCTTTATAAAACACGCAACCAGCTTTATAAAACATGCAAACAGGTACATGAAACATACAAACAGTTTATAAAAGTCACAAACAGCTTCATAAAACACGCAAAAAGATTTATAAAACACGCCAAAAGCTTTATAAAACACACAAACAGTTTTATAAAACCCGCAAACAGCTTTATGAAACACACAAACAGCTTTGAAAAAGACACAAACAGCTTTATAAAACACAAAGACAACTTTATAAAACAAACGGACAGATACATAAAACATGCAAACAGCTTGATAAAACACATCGACAGCTTTATAAAACATCTTTATTTGACACACAAACAGCTTTATAAAAAAAACAAACAGCTTTATAGAACTTGCAAACAGGCTTGCAAAACACGCAAACAGCTTTATAAAACACGCAAACAGCTTTATAAATCACGCAAACAGCTTTATAAAACATGCAAGAGTTTTATAAAACACGCAAACAGCTTTATAAAACATGGAAAGAGCTTTATAAAACACGTAAACCACTACATAAAACAAGCAAACAGCTACATGAAACACACAAACAGTTTATAAAAGACACAAACAGCTTACAAAACACGCAACAAGCTTTATAAAACACGCCAACAGCTTTATAAAACACGCAAACAGCTTCATAACACACGCAATCAGCTTCATGAGACACACAAACAGACATATAAAACAAGCAAACCGCTTTATAAAATACAAAGACAGCTTTATAAAACACAGGGACAGCTTTATAAAACACAGAGACAGCTATATAAAACACACAGACAGCTACATAAAAAATGCAAACAGCTTTATAAAATACACAGACAGCTTTATAAAACACGCAAACAGCTTTATAAAAAACACAAACAGCTTTATAAAACACACAAACATCTTTATAAAACACACAAACAGCTTTTTAAAATATGCCAACAACTTCAAAAAACACACAGACAGCTATATAAAACACACAGACAGATACATAAAACATGCAAACAGCTTTATAAAATACACAGGCAGCTTTATAAAACACGCAAACAGCTTTATAAAGCACACAAACAGCTTTATGAAACACACAAACAGCTTTATAAAACATGCAAACAGCTTTATAAAATAGGCCAACAGCTTTATAAAACACACAGAAAAATTTATACAACAATCGTAAAGCTTTATAAAACACACAATCAACTTTAGAAATCACACAAATAGCTTTATAAAACAAACAAACAGCTATATTAAACACAGCTTTATAAAAAACACAATCAGCTTTATAAAGCACGCAAAAGCTTTATGAAACATGCAAAGAGCTTAAAAAACACGCAAACAGCTTTAAAAAACATGGAAAGACCTTTATAAAACACGCAACCATCTTTATGAATCATGCAAACAACTTTATAAAACATGGAAAGAGCTTTATAAAACACGCAAACAGCTTCATGAAACACGCAAAGAGCTACGTGAAACACACCAACAGTTTATAAAAGACACAAACAGCTTTATAAAACACGCAAGAAGCTTTATAAAACACGCCACCAGCTTTACAAAACACACAAACAGTTTTATAAAACACACAAACAGCGTTATGAAACACACAATCAGCTGTTTAGAGCACACAAACAACTTTATAACACAATCGTAAAGCTTTATAAAACACACAAGCAACTTTAGTAACCACACAAATATATTTATAAAACACACAAACTGCTTTATAACATACACAGACAGCTTTATAAAACACGCAAACAGCTTTATAAAAAACACAAACAGCTTTATAAAACACACAAACATCTTTATAAAACACACAAACAGCTTTTTAAAATATGCCAACAACTTCAAAAAACACACAGACAGCTATATAAAACACACAGACAGATACATAAAACATGCAAACAGCTTTATAAAATACACAGGCAGCTTTATAAAACACGCAAACAGCTTTATAAAGCACACAAACAGCTTTATGAAACACACAAACAGCTTTATAAAACATGCAAACAGCTTTATAAAATAGGCCAACAGCTTTATAAAACACACAGAAAAATTTATACAACAATCGTAAAGCTTTATAAAACACACAATCAACTTTAGAAATCACACAAATAGCTTTATAAAACAAACAAACAGCTATATTAAACACAGCTTTATAAAAAACACAATCAGCTTTATAAAGCACGCAAAAGCTTTATGAAACATGCAAAGAGCTTAAAAAACACGCAAACAGCTTTAAAAAACATGGAAAGACCTTTATAAAACACGCAACCATCTTTATGAATCATGCAAACAACTTTATAAAACATGGAAAGAGCTTTATAAAACACGCAAACAGCTTCATGAAACACGCAAAGAGCTACGTGAAACACACCAACAGTTTATAAAAGACACAAACAGCTTTATAAAACACGCAAGAAGCTTTATAAAACACGCCACCAGCTTTACAAAACACACAAACAGTTTTATAAAACACACAAACAGCTTTATAAAACACTCAAACAGCTTTGTAAAAGACACAAACAGCTTTATAAAACTCATAGACAAGTTTATAAAACACATGGACAGCTTTATAAAACACACAGACAGCTATATAAAACACACAGACAGCTGCAAAAAACATGCAAACAGCTTTATCAAACATGCAAACAGATTTATTAGACACACAAACAGCTTTATAAAAAACACAAACAGCTTTATAGAACTTGCAAACAGGCTTTATAAAACATGGAAAGAGCTTTATAAAACACACAAACAACTTTATAAAACATCCAAACAGCTTTATTAGACACACAAACAGGTTTATAAAATACGCCAACAGCTTTATAAAACACACAGACAGCTATATAAAACACACACACAGCTACATAAAACATGCAAACAGCTTTTTAAAATACACAGACAGCTTTATAAAACACGCAAACAGCTTTATAAAACAAACAATCATCTTTATAAAACACACAAACAGCTTTATTAATTACGCAAACAGATTTATAAAACACGCAAACAGCTTTATAAAACACAGAAACAGCTATATTAAAACAGAACCCGCTTTATAAAACACACAGACAGTTTATAAAAAACACAAACAGCTTTATAAAGCACGCAAGCAGCCTTATGAAACATGCAAAGAGCTTTATAAAACATGGAAAGAGCTTTATAAAACACGCAACCAGCTTTATGAAACATGCAAACAGGTACATGAAACACACAAACAGTTTATAAAAGACACAAACAGCTTCATAAAACACGCAAAAAGATTTATAAAACACGCCAAAAGCTTTATAAAACACACAAACAGTTTTATAAAACCCGCAAACAGCTTTATGAAACACACAAACAGCTTTGAAAAAGACACAAACAGCTTTATAAAACACAAAGACAACTTTATAAAACAAACGGACAGATACATAAAACATGCAAACAGCTTGATAAAACACATCGACAGCTTTATAAAACATCTTTATTTGACACACAAACAGCTTTATAAAAAAAACAAACAGCTTTATAGAACTTGCAAACAGGCTTGCAAAACACGCAAACAGCTTTATAAAACACGCAAACAGCTTTATAAATCACGCAAACAGCTTTATAAAACATGCAAGAGTTTTATAAAACACGCAAACAGCTTTATAAAACATGGAAAGAGCTTTATAAAACACGTAAACCACTACATAAAACAAGCAAACAGCTACATGAAACACACAAACAGTTTATAAAAGACACAAACAGCTTACAAAACACGCAACAAGCTTTATAAAACACGCCAACAGCTTTATAAAACACGCAAACAGCTTCATAACACACGCAATCAGCTTCATGAGACACAAACAGACATATAAAACAAGCAAACCGCTTTATAAAATACAAAGACAGCTTTATAAAACACAGGGACAGCTTTATAAAACACAGAGACAGCTATATAAAACACACAGACAGCTACATAAAAAATGCAAACAGCTTTATAAAATACACAGACAGCTTTATAAAACACGCAAACAGCTTTATAAAACACACAAACAGCTATATAAAACACACAGACAGCATTATAAAACACACAGCTTCATAACTTACGCAAATATCTTCACGAGGCACTTAAACAGCCATATAAAACAAGCATACAGCTTTAAAAAACACACAAGCAGCTTTAAAAAACACAAAGACAGCTTTATCAAACACGCAGACAGCTTTATAAAACACACAAACAGGTTTTTTAAAACAGGCAAACTGTTTTTTAAAACACACAAGCAGCTTTATAAAACACACATACAGCTTTATAAAAGACACAAACAGCTTTATAAAACACACAGACAGCTTTATAAAACACATGGACAGCTTTATAAAACACACAGACACCTTTATAAAATACACAGACATCCATAGAAAACATACAGACAGCTACATAAAACATGCAAACAGCTTGATAAAATACACAAACAGCTTTATAAAACACACAAAAAGCTTTATAAAACACACAAACAGTTTTATAAAACACACAAACAGCGTTATGAAACACACAATCAGCTGTTTAGAGCACACAAACAACTTTATAACACAATCGTAAAGCTTTATAAAACACACAAGCAACTTTAGTAACCACACAAATATATTTATAAAACACACAAACTGCTTTATAAAATACACAGACAGCTTTATAAAACACGCAAACAGCTTTATAAAAAACACAAACAGCTTTATAAAACACACAAACATCTTTATAAAACACACAAACAGCTTTTTAAAATATGCCAACAACTTCAAAAAACACACAGACAGCTATATAAAACACACAGACAGATACATAAAACATGCAAACAGCTTTATAAAATACACAGGCAGCTTTATAAAACACGCAAACAGCTTTATAAAGCACACAAACAGCTTTATGAAACACACAAACAGCTTTATAAAACATGCAAACAGCTTTATAAAATAGGCCAACAGCTTTGAAAAAGACACAAACAGCTTTATAAAACACAAAGACAACTTTATAAAACAAACGGACAGATACATAAAACATGCAAACAGCTTGATAAAACACATCGACAGCTTTATAAAACATCTTTATTTGACACACAAACAGCTTTATAAAAAAAACAAACAGCTTTATAGAACTTGCAAACAGGCTTGCAAAACACGCAAACAGCTTTATAAAACACGCAAACAGCTTTATAAATCACGCAAACAGCTTTATAAAACATGCAAGAGTTTTATAAAACACGCAAACAGCTTTATAAAACATGGAAAGAGCTTTATAAAACACGTAAACCACTACATAAAACAAGCAAACAGCTACATGAAACACACAAACAGTTTATAAAAGACACAAACAGCTTACAAAACACGCAACAAGCTTTATAAAACACGCCAACAGCTTTATAAAACACGCAAACAGCTTCATAACACACGCAATCAGCTTCATGAGACACACAAACAGACATATAAAACAAGCAAACCGCTTTATAAAATACAAAGACAGCTTTATAAAACACAGGGACAGCTTTATAAAACACAGAGACAGCTATATAAAACACACAGACAGCTACATAAAAAATGCAAACAGCTTTATAAAATACACAGACAGCTTTATAAAACACGCAAACAGCTTTATAAAACACACAAACAGCTATATAAAACACACAGACAGCATTATAAAACACACAGCTTCATAACTTACGCAAATATCTTCACGAGGCACTTAAACAGCCATATAAAACAAGCATACAGCTTTAAAAAACACACAAGCAGCTTTAAAAAACACAAAGACAGCTTTATCAAACACGCAGACAGCTTTATAAAACACACAAACAGGTTTTTTAAAACAGGCAAACTGTTTTTTAAAACACACAAGCAGCTTTATAAAACACACATACAGCTTTATAAAAGACACAAACAGCTTTATAAAACACACAGACAGCTTTATAAAACACATGGACAGCTTTATAAAACACACAGACACCTTTATAAAATACACAGACATCCATAGAAAACATACAGACAGCTACATAAAACATGCAAACAGCTTGATAAAATACACAAACAGCTTTATAAAACACACAAAAAGCTTTATAAAACACACAAACAGTTTTATAAAACACACAAACAGCGTTATGAAACACACAATCAGCTGTTTAGAGCACACAAACAACTTTATAACACAATCGTAAAGCTTTATAAAACACACAAGCAACTTTAGTAACCACACAAATATATTTATAAAACACACAAACTGCTTTATAAAATACACAGACAGCTTTATAAAACACGCAAACAGCTTTATAAAAAACACAAACAGCTTTATAAAACACACAAACATCTTTATAAAACACACAAACAGCTTTTTAAAATATGCCAACAACTTCAAAAAACACACAGACAGCTATATAAAACACACAGACAGATACATAAAACATGCAAACAGCTTTATAAAATACACAGGCAGCTTTATAAAACACGCAAACAGCTTTATAAAGCACACAAACAGCTTTATGAAACACACAAACAGCTTTATAAAACATGCAAACAGCTTTATAAAATAGGCCAACAGCTTTGAAAAAGACACAAACAGCTTTATAAAACACAAAGACAACTTTATAAAACAAACGGACAGATACATAAAACATGCAAACAGCTTGATAAAACACATCGACAGCTTTATAAAACATCTTTATTTGACACACAAACAGCTTTATAAAAAAAACAAACAGCTTTATAGAACTTGCAAACAGGCTTGCAAAACACGCAAACAGCTTTATAAAACACGCAAACAGCTTTATAAATCACGCAAACAGCTTTATAAAACATGCAAGAGTTTTATAAAACACGCAAACAGCTTTATAAAACATGGAAAGAGCTTTATAAAACACGTAAACCACTACATAAAACAAGCAAACAGCTACATGAAACACACAAACAGTTTATAAAAGACACAAACAGCTTTCAAAACACGCAATAAGCTTTATAAAACACGCCAACAGCTTTATAAAACACACAAACAGTTTGATAAAACACGCAAACAGCTTTATAAATCACGCCAACAGCTTTATAAAACATGCAAGAGTTTTATAAAACACGCAAACAGCTTTATAAAACATGGAAAGAGCTTTATAAAACACGTAATCCACTACATAAAACAAGCAAACAGCTTTATAAAATACGCCAACAACTTCAAAAAACACACAGACAGCTATATAAAACACACAGACAGATACATAAAACATGCAAACAGCTTTATAAAATACACAGGCAGCTTTATAAAACACGCAAACAGCTTTATAAAGCACACAAACAGCTTTATGAAACACACAAACAGCTTTATAAAACATGCAAACAGCTTTATAAAATAGGCCAACAGCTTTATAAAACACACAGAAAAATTTATACAACAATCGTAAAGCTTTATAAAACACACAATCAACTTTAGAAATCACACAAATAGCTTTATAAAACAAACAAACAGCTATATTAAACACAGAACCCGCTGTATAAACTCACAGACAGCTTTATAAAAAACACAGTCAGCTTTATAAAGCACGCAAAAGCTTTATGAAACATGCAAAGAGCTTAAAAAACACGCAAACAGCTTTAAAAAACATGGAAAGACCTTTATAAAACACGCAACCATCTTTATGAATCATGCAAACAACTTGATAAAACATGGAAAGAGCTTTATAAAACACGCAAACAGCTTCATGAAACACGCAAAGAGCTACGTGAGACACACCAACAGTTTATAAAAGACACAAACAGCTTTATAAAACACGCAAGAAGCTTTATAAAACACGCCACCAGCTTTACAAAACACACAAACAGTTTTATAAAACACACAAACAGCTTTATAAAACACTCAAACAGCTTTGTAAAAGACACAAACAGCTTTATAAAACTCATAGACAAGTTTATAAAACACACGGACAGCTTTATAAAACACACAGACAGCTATATAAAACACACAGACAGCTGCAAAAAACATGCAAACAGCTTTATCAAACATGCAAACAGATTTATTAGACACACAAACAGCTTTATAAAAAACACAAACAGCTTTATAGAACTTGCAAACAGGCTTTATAAAACATGGAAAGAGCTTTATAAAACACACAAACAACTTTATAAAACATCCAAACAGCTTTATTAGACACACAAACAGGTTTATAAAATACGCCAACAGCTTTATAAAACACACAGACAGCTATATAAAACACACACACAGCTACATAAAACATGCAAACAGCTTTTTAAAATACACAGACAGCTTTATAAAACACGCAAACAGCTTTATAAAACAAACAATCATCTTTATAAAACACACAAACAGCTTTATTAATTACGCAAACAGATTTATAAAACACGCAAACAGCTTTATAAAACACAGAAACAGCTATATTAAAACAGAACCCGCTTTATAAAACACACAGACAGTTTATAAAAAACACAAACAGCTTTATAAAGCACGCAAGCAGCCTTATGAAACATGCAAAGAGCTTTATAAAACATGGAAAGAGCTTTATAAAACACGCAACCAGCTTTATGAAACATGCAAACAGGTACATGAAACACACAAACAGTTTATAAAAGACACAAACAGCTTCATAAAACACGCAAAAAGATTTATAAAACACGCCAAAAGCTTTATAAAACACACAAACAGTTTTATAAAACCCGCAAACAGCTTTATGAAACACACAAACAGCTTTGAAAAAGACACAAACAGCTTTATAAAACACAAAGACAACTTTATAAAACAAACGGACAGATACATAAAACATGCAAACAGCTTGATAAAACACATCGACAGCTTTATAAAACATCTTTATTTGACACACAAACAGCTTTATAAAAAAAACAAACAGCTTTATAGAACTTGCAAACAGGCTTGCAAAACACGCAAACAGCTTTATAAAACACGCAAACAGCTTTATAAATCACGCAAACAGCTTTATAAAACATGCAAGAGTTTTATAAAACACGCAAACAGCTTTATAAAACATGGAAAGAGCTTTATAAAACACGTAAACCACTACATAAAACAAGCAAACAGCTACATGAAACACACAAACAGTTTATAAAAGACACAAACATCTTACAAAACACGCAACAAGCTTTATAAAACACGCCAACAGCTTTATAAAACACGCAAACAGCTTCATAACACACGCAATCAGCTTCATGAGACACAAACAGACATATAAAACAAGCAAACCGCTTTATAAAATACAAAGACAGCTTTATGAAACACAGGGACAGCTTTATAAAACACAGAGACAGCTATATAAAACACACAGACAGCTACATAAAAAATGCAAACAGCTTTATAAAATACACAGACAGCTTTATAAAACACGCAAACAGCTTTATAAAACACACAAACAGCTATATAAAACACACAGACAGCATTATAAAACACACAGCTTCATAACTTACGCAAATATCTTCACGAGGCACTTAAACAGCCATATAAAACAAGCATACAGCTTTAAAAAACACACAAGCAGCTTTAAAAAACACAAAGACAGCTTTATCAAACACGCAGACAGCTTTATAAAACACACAAACAGGTTTTTTAAAACAGGCAAACTGTTTTTTAAAACACACAAGCAGCTTTATAAAACACACATACAGCTTTATAAAACACATGGACAGCTTTATAAAACACACAGACACCTTTATAAAATACACAGACATCCATAGAAAACATACAGACAGCTACATAAAACATGCAAACAGCTTGATAAAATACACAAACAGCTTTATAAAACACACAAAAAGCTTTATAAAACACACAAACAGTTTTATAAAACACACAAACAGCGTTATGAAACACACAATCAGCTGTTTAGAGCACACAAACAACTTTATAACACAATCGTAAAGCTTTATAAAACACACAAGCAACTTTAGTAACCACACAAATATATTTATAAAACACACAAACTGCTTTATAAAATACACAGACAGCTTTATAAAACACGCAAACAGCTTTATAAAAAACACAAACAGCTTTATAAAACACACAAACATCTTTATAAAACACACAAACAGCTTTTTAAAATATGCCAACAACTTCAAAAAACACACAGACAGCTATATAAAACACACAGACAGATACATAAAACATGCAAACAGCTTTATAAAATACACAGGCAGCTTTATAAAACACGCAAACAGCTTTATAAAGCACACAAACAGCTTTATGAAACACACAAACAGCTTTATAAAACATGCAAACAGCTTTATAAAATAGGCCAACAGCTTTGAAAAAGACACAAACAGCTTTATAAAACACAAAGACAACTTTATAAAACAAACGGACAGATACATAAAACATGCAAACAGCTTGATAAAACACATCGACAGCTTTATAAAACATCTTTATTTGACACACAAACAGCTTTATAAAAAAAACAAACAGCTTTATAGAACTTGCAAACAGGCTTGCAAAACACGCAAACAGCTTTATAAAACACGCAAACAGCTTTATAAATCACGCAAACAGCTTTATAAAACATGCAAGAGTTTTATAAAACACGCAAACAGCTTTATAAAACATGGAAAGAGCTTTATAAAACACGTAAACCACTACATAAAACAAGCAAACAGCTACATGAAACACACAAACAGTTTATAAAAGACACAAACAGCTTACAAAACACGCAACAAGCTTTATAAAACACGCCAACAGCTTTATAAAACACGCAAACAGCTTCATAACACACGCAATCAGCTTCATGAGACACACAAACAGACATATAAAACAAGCAAACCGCTTTATAAAATACAAAGACAGCTTTATAAAACACAGGGACAGCTTTATAAAACACAGAGACAGCTATATAAAACACACAGACAGCTACATAAAAAATGCAAACAGCTTTATAAAATACACAGACAGCTTTATAAAACACGCAAACAGCTTTATAAAACACACAAACAGCTATATAAAACACACAGACAGCATTATAAAACACACAGCTTCATAACTTACGCAAATATCTTCACGAGGCACTTAAACAGCCATATAAAACAAGCATACAGCTTTAAAAAACACACAAGCAGCTTTAAAAAACACAAAGACAGCTTTATCAAACACGCAGACAGCTTTATAAAACACACAAACAGGTTTTTTAAAACAGGCAAACTGTTTTTTAAAACACACAAGCAGCTTTATAAAACACACATACAGCTTTATAAAAGACACAAACAGCTTTATAAAACACACAGACAGCTTTATAAAACACATGGACAGCTTTATAAAACACACAGACACCTTTATAAAATACACAGACATCCATAGAAAACATACAGACAGCTACATAAAACATGCAAACAGCTTGATAAAATACACAAACAGCTTTATAAAACACACAAAAAGCTTTATAAAACACACAAACAGTTTTATAAAACACACAAACAGCGTTATGAAACACACAATCAGCTGTTTAGAGCACACAAACAACTTTATAACACAATCGTAAAGCTTTATAAAACACACAAGCAACTTTAGTAACCACACAAATATATTTATAAAACACACAAACTGCTTTATAAAATACACAGACAGCTTTATAAAACACGCAAACAGCTTTATAAAAAACACAAACAGCTTTATAAAACACACAAACATCTTTATAAAACACACAAACAGCTTTTTAAAATATGCCAACAACTTCAAAAAACACACAGACAGCTATATAAAACACACAGACAGATACATAAAACATGCAAACAGCTTTATAAAATACACAGGCAGCTTTATAAAACACGCAAACAGCTTTATAAAGCACACAAACAGCTTTATGAAACACACAAACAGCTTTATAAAACATGCAAACAGCTTTATAAAATAGGCCAACAGCTTTGAAAAAGACACAAACAGCTTTATAAAACACAAAGACAACTTTATAAAACAAACGGACAGATACATAAAACATGCAAACAGCTTGATAAAACACATCGACAGCTTTATAAAACATCTTTATTTGACACACAAACAGCTTTATAAAAAAAACAAACAGCTTTATAGAACTTGCAAACAGGCTTGCAAAACACGCAAACAGCTTTATAAAACACGCAAACAGCTTTATAAATCACGCAAACAGCTTTATAAAACATGCAAGAGTTTTATAAAACACGCAAACAGCTTTATAAAACATGGAAAGAGCTTTATAAAACACGTAAACCACTACATAAAACAAGCAAACAGCTACATGAAACACACAAACAGTTTATAAAAGACACAAACAGCTTTCAAAACACGCAATAAGCTTTATAAAACACGCCAACAGCTTTATAAAACACACAAACAGTTTGATAAAACACGCAAACAGCTTTATAAATCACGCCAACAGCTTTATAAAACATGCAAGAGTTTTATAAAACACGCAAACAGCTTTATAAAACATGGAAAGAGCTTTATAAAACACGTAATCCACTACATAAAACAAGCAAACAGCTTTATAAAATACGCCAACAACTTCAAAAAACACACAGACAGCTATATAAAACACACAGACAGATACATAAAACATGCAAACAGCTTTATAAAATACACAGGCAGCTTTATAAAACACGCAAACAGCTTTATAAAGCACACAAACAGCTTTATGAAACACACAAACAGCTTTATAAAACATGCAAACAGCTTTATAAAATAGGCCAACAGCTTTATAAAACACACAGAAAAATTTATACAACAATCGTAAAGCTTTATAAAACACACAATCAACTTTAGAAATCACACAAATAGCTTTATAAAACAAACAAACAGCTATATTAAACACAGAACCCGCTGTATAAAACTCACAGACAGCTTTATAAAAAACACAGTCAGCTTTATAAAGCACGCAAAAGCTTTATGAAACATGCAAAGAGCTTAAAAAACACGCAAACAGCTTTAAAAAACATGGAAAGACCTTTATAAAACACGCAACCATCTTTATGAATCATGCAAACAACTTGATAAAACATGGAAAGAGCTTTATAAAACACGCAAACAGCTTCATGAAACACGCAAAGAGCTACGTGAGACACACCAACAGTTTATAAAAGACACAAACAGCTTTATAAAACACGCAAGAAGCTTTATAAAACACGCCACCAGCTTTACAAAACACACAAACAGTTTTATAAAACACACAAACAGCTTTATAAAACACTCAAACAGCTTTGTAAAAGACACAAACAGCTTTATAAAACTCATAGACAAGTTTATAAAACACACGGACAGCTTTATAAAACACACAGACAGCTATATAAAACACACAGACAGCTGCAAAAAACATGCAAACAGCTTTATCAAACATGCAAACAGATTTATTAGACACACAAACAGCTTTATAAAAAACACAAACAGCTTTATAGAACTTGCAAACAGGCTTTATAAAACATGGAAAGAGCTTTATAAAACACACAAACAACTTTATAAAACATCCAAACAGCTTTATTAGACACACAAACAGGTTTATAAAATACGCCAACAGCTTTATAAAACACACAGACAGCTATATAAAACACACACACAGCTACATAAAACATGCAAACAGCTTTTTAAAATACACAGACAGCTTTATAAAACACGCAAACAGCTTTATAAAACAAACAATCATCTTTATAAAACACACAAACAGCTTTATTAATTACGCAAACAGATTTATAAAACACGCAAACAGCTTTATAAAACACAGAAACAGCTATATTAAAACAGAACCCGCTTTATAAAACACACAGACAGTTTATAAAAAACACAAACAGCTTTATAAAGCACGCAAGCAGCCTTATGAAACATGCAAAGAGCTTTATAAAACATGGAAAGAGCTTTATAAAACACGCAACCAGCTTTATGAAACATGCAAACAGGTACATGAAACACACAAACAGTTTATAAAAGACACAAACAGCTTCATAAAACACGCAAAAAGATTTATAAAACACGCCAAAAGCTTTATAAAACACACAAACAGTTTTATAAAACCCGCAAACAGCTTTATGAAACACACAAACAGCTTTGAAAAAGACACAAACAGCTTTATAAAACACAAAGACAACTTTATAAAACAAACGGACAGATACATAAAACATGCAAACAGCTTGATAAAACACATCGACAGCTTTATAAAACATCTTTATTTGACACACAAACAGCTTTATAAAAAAAACAAACAGCTTTATAGAACTTGCAAACAGGCTTGCAAAACACGCAAACAGCTTTATAAAACACGCAAACAGCTTTATAAATCACGCAAACAGCTTTATAAAACATGCAAGAGTTTTATAAAACACGCAAACAGCTTTATAAAACATGGAAAGAGCTTTATAAAACACGTAAACCACTACATAAAACAAGCAAACAGCTACATGAAACACACAAACAGTTTATAAAAGACACAAACATCTTACAAAACACGCAACAAGCTTTATAAAACACGCCAACAGCTTTATAAAACACGCAAACAGCTTCATAACACACGCAATCAGCTTCATGAGACACAAACAGACATATAAAACAAGCAAACCGCTTTATAAAATACAAAGACAGCTTTATAAAACACAGGGACAGCTTTATAAAACACAGAGACAGCTATATAAAACACACAGACAGCTACATAAAAAATGCAAACAGCTTTATAAAATACACAGACAGCTTTATAAAACACGCAAACAGCTTTATAAAACACACAAACAGCTATATAAAACACACAGACAGCATTATAAAACACACAGCTTCATAACTTACGCAAATATCTTCACGAGGCACTTAAACAGCCATATAAAACAAGCATACAGCTTTAAAAAACACACAAGCAGCTTTAAAAAACACAAAGACAGCTTTATCAAACACGCAGACAGCTTTATAAAACACACAAACAGGTTTTTTAAAACAGGCAAACTGTTTTTTAAAACACACAAGCAGCTTTATAAAACACACATACAGCTTTATAAAACACATGGACAGCTTTATAAAACACACAGACACCTTTATAAAATACACAGACATCCATAGAAAACATACAGACAGCTACATAAAACATGCAAACAGCTTGATAAAATACACAAACAGCTTTATAAAACACACAAAAAGCTTTATAAAACACACAAACAGTTTTATAAAACACACAAACAGCGTTATGAAACACACAATCAGCTGTTTAGAGCACACAAACAACTTTATAACACAATCGTAAAGCTTTATAAAACACACAAGCAACTTTAGTAACCACACAAATATATTTATAAAACACACAAACTGCTTTATAAAATACACAGACAGCTTTATAAAACACGCAAACAGCTTTATAAAAAACACAAACAGCTTTATAAAACACACAAACATCTTTATAAAACACACAAACAGCTTTTTAAAATATGCCAACAACTTCAAAAAACACACAGACAGCTATATAAAACACACAGACAGATACATAAAACATGCAAACAGCTTTATAAAATACACAGGCAGCTTTATAAAACACGCAAACAGCTTTATAAAGCACACAAACAGCTTTATGAAACACACAAACAGCTTTATAAAACATGCAAACAGCTTTATAAAATAGGCCAACAGCTTTGAAAAAGACACAAACAGCTTTATAAAACACAAAGACAACTTTATAAAACAAACGGACAGATACATAAAACATGCAAACAGCTTGATAAAACACATCGACAGCTTTATAAAACATCTTTATTTGACACACAAACAGCTTTATAAAAAAAACAAACAGCTTTATAGAACTTGCAAACAGGCTTGCAAAACACGCAAACAGCTTTATAAAACACGCAAACAGCTTTATAAATCACGCAAACAGCTTTATAAAACATGCAAGAGTTTTATAAAACACGCAAACAGCTTTATAAAACATGGAAAGAGCTTTATAAAACACGTAAACCACTACATAAAACAAGCAAACAGCTACATGAAACACACAAACAGTTTATAAAAGACACAAACAGCTTACAAAACACGCAACAAGCTTTATAAAACACGCCAACAGCTTTATAAAACACGCAAACAGCTTCATAACACACGCAATCAGCTTCATGAGACACACAAACAGACATATAAAACAAGCAAACCGCTTTATAAAATACAAAGACAGCTTTATAAAACACAGGGACAGCTTTATAAAACACAGAGACAGCTATATAAAACACACAGACAGCTACATAAAAAATGCAAACAGCTTTATAAAATACACAGACAGCTTTATAAAACACGCAAACAGCTTTATAAAACACACAAACAGCTATATAAAACACACAGACAGCATTATAAAACACACAGCTTCATAACTTACGCAAATATCTTCACGAGGCACTTAAACAGCCATATAAAACAAGCATACAGCTTTAAAAAACACACAAGCAGCTTTAAAAAACACAAAGACAGCTTTATCAAACACGCAGACAGCTTTATAAAACACACAAACAGGTTTTTTAAAACAGGCAAACTGTTTTTTAAAACACACAAGCAGCTTTATAAAACACACATACAGCTTTATAAAAGACACAAACAGCTTTATAAAACACACAGACAGCTTTATAAAACACATGGACAGCTTTATAAAACACACAGACACCTTTATAAAATACACAGACATCCATAGAAAACATACAGACAGCTACATAAAACATGCAAACAGCTTGATAAAATACACAAACAGCTTTATAAAACACACAAAAAGCTTTATAAAACACACAAACAGTTTTATAAAACACACAAACAGCGTTATGAAACACACAATCAGCTGTTTAGAGCACACAAACAACTTTATAACACAATCGTAAAGCTTTATAAAACACACAAGCAACTTTAGTAACCACACAAATATATTTATAAAACACACAAACTGCTTTATAAAATACACAGACAGCTTTATAAAACACGCAAACAGCTTTATAAAAAACACAAACAGCTTTATAAAACACACAAACATCTTTATAAAACACACAAACAGCTTTTTAAAATATGCCAACAACTTCAAAAAACACACAGACAGCTATATAAAACACACAGACAGATACATAAAACATGCAAACAGCTTTATAAAATACACAGGCAGCTTTATAAAACACGCAAACAGCTTTATAAAGCACACAAACAGCTTTATGAAACACACAAACAGCTTTATAAAACATGCAAACAGCTTTATAAAATAGGCCAACAGCTTTGAAAAAGACACAAACAGCTTTATAAAACACAAAGACAACTTTATAAAACAAACGGACAGATACATAAAACATGCAAACAGCTTGATAAAACACATCGACAGCTTTATAAAACATCTTTATTTGACACACAAACAGCTTTATAAAAAAAACAAACAGCTTTATAGAACTTGCAAACAGGCTTGCAAAACACGCAAACAGCTTTATAAAACACGCAAACAGCTTTATAAATCACGCAAACAGCTTTATAAAACATGCAAGAGTTTTATAAAACACGCAAACAGCTTTATAAAACATGGAAAGAGCTTTATAAAACACGTAAACCACTACATAAAACAAGCAAACAGCTACATGAAACACACAGTTTATAAAAGACACAAACAGCTTTCAAAACACGCAATAAGCTTTATAAAACACGCCAACAGCTTTATAAAACACACAAACAGTTTGATAAAACACGCAAACAGCTTTATAAATCACGCCAACAGCTTTATAAAACATGCAAGAGTTTTATAAAACACGCAAACAGCTTTATAAAACATGGAAAGAGCTTTATAAAACACGTAATCCACTACATAAAACAAGCAAACAGCTTTATAAAATACGCCAACAACTTCAAAAAACACACAGACAGCTATATAAAACACACAGACAGATACATAAAACATGCAAACAGCTTTATAAAATACACAGGCAGCTTTATAAAACACGCAAACAGCTTTATAAAGCACACAAACAGCTTTATGAAACACACAAACAGCTTTATAAAACATGCAAACAGCTTTATAAAATAGGCCAACAGCTTTATAAAACACACAGAAAAATTTATACAACAATCGTAAAGCTTTATAAAACACACAATCAACTTTAGAAATCACACAAATAGCTTTATAAAACAAACAAACAGCTATATTAAACACAGAACCCGCTGTATAAAACTCACAGACAGCTTTATAAAAAACACAGTCAGCTTTATAAAGCACGCAAAAGCTTTATGAAACATGCAAAGAGCTTAAAAAACACGCAAACAGCTTTAAAAAACATGGAAAGACCTTTATAAAACACGCAACCATCTTTATGAATCATGCAAACAACTTGATAAAACATGGAAAGAGCTTTATAAAACACGCAAACAGCTTCATGAAACACGCAAAGAGCTACGTGAAACACACCAACAGTTTATAAAAGACACAAACAGCTTTATAAAACACTCAAACAGCTTTGTAAAAGACACAAACAGCTTTATAAAACTCATAGACAAGTTTATAAAACACACGGACAGCTTTATAAAACACACAGACAGCTATATAAAACACACAGACAGCTGCAAAAAACATGCAAACAGCTTTATCAAACATGCAAACAGATTTATTAGACACACAAACAGCTTTATAAAAAACACAAACAGCTTTATAGAACTTGCAAACAGGCTTTATAAAACATGGAAAGAGCTTTATAAAACACACAAACAACTTTATAAAACATCCAAACAGCTTTATTAGACACACAAACAGGTTTATAAAATACGCCAACAGCTTTATAAAACACACAGACAGCTATATAAAACACACACACAGCTACATAAAACATGCAAACAGCTTTTTAAAATACACAGACAGCTTTATAAAACACGCAAACAGCTTTATAAAACAAACAATCATCTTTATAAAACACACAAACAGCTTTATTAATTACGCAAACAGATTTATAAAACACGCAAACAGCTTTATAAAACACAGAAACAGCTATATTAAAACAGAACCCGCTTTATAAAACACACAGACAGTTTATAAAAAACACAAACAGCTTTATAAAGCACGCAAGCAGCCTTATGAAACATGCAAAGAGCTTTATAAAACATGGAAAGAGCTTTATAAAACACGCAACCAGCTTTATGAAACATGCAAACAGGTACATGAAACATACAAACAGTTTATAAAAGTCACAAACAGCTTCATAAAACACGCAAAAAGATTTATAAAACACGCCAAAAGCTTTATAAAACACACAAACAGTTTTATAAAACCCGCAAACAGCTTTATGAAACACACAAACAGCTTTGAAAAAGACACAAACAGCTTTATAAAACACAAAGACAACTTTATAAAACAAACGGACAGATACATAAAACATGCAAACAGCTTGATAAAACACATCGACAGCTTTATAAAACATCTTTATTTGACACACAAACAGCTTTATAAAAAAAACAAACAGCTTTATAGAACTTGCAAACAGGCTTGCAAAACACGCAAACAGCTTTATAAAACACGCAAACAGCTTTATAAATCACGCAAACAGCTTTATAAAACATGCAAGAGTTTTATAAAACACGCAAACAGCTTTATAAAACATGGAAAGAGCTTTATAAAACACGTAAACCACTACATAAAACAAGCAAACAGCTACATGAAACACACAAACAGTTTATAAAAGACACAAACAGCTTACAAAACACGCAACAAGCTTTATAAAACACGCCAACAGCTTTATAAAACACGCAAACAGCTTCATAACACACGCAATCAGCTTCATGAGACACAAACAGACATATAAAACAAGCAAACCGCTTTATAAAATACAAAGACAGCTTTATAAAACACAGGGACAGCTTTATAAAACACAGAGACAGCTATATAAAACACACAGACAGCTACATAAAAAATGCAAACAGCTTTATAAAATACACAGACAGCTTTATAAAACACGCAAACAGCTTTATAAAACACACAAACAGCTATATAAAACACACAGACAGCATTATAAAACACACAGCTTCATAACTTACGCAAATATCTTCACGAGGCACTTAAACAGCCATATAAAACAAGCATACAGCTTTAAAAAACACACAAGCAGCTTTAAAAAACACAAAGACAGCTTTATCAAACACGCAGACAGCTTTATAAAACACACAAACAGGTTTTTTAAAACAGGCAAACTGTTTTTTAAAACACACAAGCAGCTTTATAAAACACACATACAGCTTTATAAAAGACACAAACAGCTTTATAAAACACACAGACAGCTTTATAAAACACATGGACAGCTTTATAAAACACACAGACACCTTTATAAAATACACAGACATCCATAGAAAACATACAGACAGCTACATAAAACATGCAAACAGCTTGATAAAATACACAAACAGCTTTATAAAACACACAAAAAGCTTTATAAAACACACAAACAGTTTTATAAAACACACAAACAGCGTTATGAAACACACAATCAGCTGTTTAGAGCACACAAACAACTTTATAACACAATCGTAAAGCTTTATAAAACACACAAGCAACTTTAGTAACCACACAAATATATTTATAAAACACACAAACTGCTTTATAAAATACACAGACAGCTTTATAAAACACGCAAACAGCTTTATAAAAAACACAAACAGCTTTATAAAACACACAAACATCTTTATAAAACACACAAACAGCTTTTTAAAATATGCCAACAACTTCAAAAAACACACAGACAGCTATATAAAACACACAGACAGATACATAAAACATGCAAACAGCTTTATAAAATACACAGGCAGCTTTATAAAACACGCAAACAGCTTTATAAAGCACACAAACAGCTTTATGAAACACACAAACAGCTTTATAAAACATGCAAACAGCTTTATAAAATAGGCCAACAGCTTTGAAAAAGACACAAACAGCTTTA
Organism: Carcharodon carcharias; assembly: GCF_017639515.1. Classification (NCBI taxonomy): domain Eukaryota; kingdom Metazoa; phylum Chordata; class Chondrichthyes; order Lamniformes; family Lamnidae; genus Carcharodon; species Carcharodon carcharias. Next base: position 486,909 of record NW_024470723.1, read on the forward strand.
TAAAACACAAAGACAACTTTATAAAACAAACGGACAGATACATAAAACATGCAAACAGCTTGATAAAACACATCGACAGCTTTATAAAACACACAGACAGCTACATAAAAAATGCAAACAGCTTTATAAAATACACAGACAGCTTTATAAAACACGCAAACAGCTTTATAAAACACACAAACAGCTATATAAAACACACAGACAGCATTATAAAACACACAGCTTCATAACTTACGCAAATATCTTCATGAGGCACTTAAACAGCCATATAAAACAAGCATACAGCTTTAAAAAACACACAAGCAGCTTTAAAAAACACAAAGACAGCTTTATCAAACACGCAGACAGCTTTATAAAACACACAAACAGGTTTTTTAAAACAGGCAAACTGTTTTTTAAAACACACAAGCAGCTTTATAAAACACACATACAGCTTTATAAAAGACACAAACAGCTTTATAAAACACACAGACAGCTTTATAAAACACATGGACAGCTTTATAAAACACACAGACACCTTTATAAAATACACAGACATCCATAGAAAACATACAGACAGCTACATAAAACATGCAAACAGCTTGATAAAATACACAAACAGCTTTATAAAACACACAAAAAGCTTTATAAAACACACAAACAGTTTTATAAAACACACAAACAGCGTTATGAAACACACAATCAGCTGTTTAGAGCACACAAACAACTTTATAACACAATCGTAAAGCTTTATAAAACACACAAGCAACTTTAGTAACCACACAAATATATTTATAAAACACACAAACTGCTTTATAAAATACACAGACAGCTTTATAAAACACGCAAACAGCTTTATAAAAAACACAAACAGCTTTATAAAACACACAAACATCTTTATAAAACACACAAACAGCTTTTTAAAATATGCCAACAACTTCAAAAAACACACAGACAGCTATATAAAACACACAGACAGATACATAAAACATGCAAACAGCTTTATAAAATACACAGGCAGCTTTATAAAACACGCAAACAGCTTTATAAAGCACACAAACAGCTTTATGAAACACACAAACAGCTTTATAAAACATGCAAACAGCTTTATAAAATAGGCCAACAGCTTTATAAAACACACAGAAAAATTTATACAACAATCGTAAAGCTTTATAAAACACACAATCAACTTTAGAAATCACACAAATAGCTTTATAAAACAAACAAACAGCTATATTAAACACAGCTTTATAAAAAACACAATCAGCTTTATAAAGCACGCAAAAGCTTTATGAAACATGCAAAGAGCTTAAAAAACACGCAAACAGCTTTAAAAAACATGGAAAGACCTTTATAAAACACGCAACCATCTTTATGAATCATGCAAACAACTTTATAAAACATGGAAAGAGCTTTATAAAACACGCAAACAGCTTCATGAAACACGCAAAGAGCTACGTGAAACACACCAACAGTTTATAAAAGACACAAACAGCTTTATAAAACACGCAAGAAGCTTTATAAAACACGCCACCAGCTTTACAAAACACACAAACAGTTTTATAAAACACACAAACAGCTTTATAAAACACTCAAACAGCTTTGTAAAAGACACAAACAGCTTTATAAAACTCATAGACAAGTTTATAAAACACACGGACAGCTTTATAAAACACACAGACAGCTATATAAAACACACAGACAGCTGCAAAAAACATGCAAACAGCTTTATCAAACATGCAAACAGATTTATTAGACACACAAACAGCTTTATAAAAAACACAAACAGCTTTATAGAACTTGCAAACAGGCTTTATAAAACATGGAAAGAGCTTTATAAAACACACAAACAACTTTATAAAACATCCAAACAGCTTTATTAGACACACAAACAGGTTTATAAAATACGCCAACAGCTTTATAAAACACACAGACAGCTATATAAAACACACACACAGCTACATAAAACATGCAAACAGCTTTTTAAAATACACAGACAGCTTTATAAAACACGCAAACAGCTTTATAAAACAAACAATCATCTTTATAAAACACACAAACAGCTTTATTAATTACGCAAACAGATTTATAAAACACGCAAACAGCTTTATAAAACACAGAAACAGCTATATTAAAACAGAACCCGCTTTATAAAACACACAGACAGTTTATAAAAAACACAAACAGCTTTATAAAGCACGCAAGCAGCCTTATGAAACATGCAAAGAGCTTTATAAAACATGGAAAGAGCTTTATAAAACACGCAACCAGCTTTATGAAACATGCAAACAGGTACATGAAACATACAAACAGTTTATAAAAGTCACAAACAGCTTCATAAAACACGCAAAAAGATTTATAAAACACGCCAAAAGCTTTATAAAACACACAAACAGTTTTATAAAACCCGCAAACAGCTTTATGAAACACACAAACAGCTTTGAAAAAGACACAAACAGCTTTATAAAACACAAAGACAACTTTATAAAACAAACGGACAGATACATAAAACATGCAAACAGCTTGATAAAACACATCGACAGCTTTATAAAACATCTTTATTTGACACACAAACAGCTTTATAAAAAAAACAAACAGCTTTATAGAACTTGCAAACAGGCTTGCAAAACACGCAAACAGCTTTATAAAACACGCAAACAGCTTTATAAATCACGCAAACAGCTTTATAAAACATGCAAGAGTTTTATAAAACACGCAAACAGCTTTATAAAACATGGAAAGAGCTTTATAAAACACGTAAACCACTACATAAAACAAGCAAACAGCTACATGAAACACACAAACAGTTTATAAAAGACACAAACAGCTTACAAAACACGCAACAAGCTTTATAAAACACGCCAACAGCTTTATAAAACACGCAAACAGCTTCATAACACACGCAATCAGCTTCATGAGACACACAAACAGACATATAAAACAAGCAAACCGCTTTATAAAATACAAAGACAGCTTTATAAAACACAGGGACAGCTTTATAAAACACAGAGACAGCTATATAAAACACACAGACAGCTACATAAAAAATGCAAACAGCTTTATAAAATACACAGACAGCTTTATAAAACACGCAAACAGCTTTATAAAACACACAAACAGCTATATAAAACACACAGACAGCATTATAAAACACACAGCTTCATAACTTACGCAAATATCTTCATGAGGCACTTAAACAGCCATATAAAACAAGCATACAGCTTTAAAAAACACACAAGCAGCTTTAAAAAACACAAAGACAGCTTTATCAAACACGCAGACAGCTTTATAAAACACACAAACAGGTTTTTTAAAACAGGCAAACTGTTTTTTAAAACACACAAGCAGCTTTATAAAACACACATACAGCTTTATAAAAGACACAAACAGCTTTATAAAACACACAGACAGCTTTATAAAACACATGGACAGCTTTATAAAACACACAGACACCTTTATAAAATACACAGACATCCATAGAAAACATACAGACAGCTACATAAAACATGCAAACAGCTTGATAAAATACACAAACAGCTTTATAAAACACACAAAAAGCTTTATAAAACACACAAACAGTTTTATAAAACACACAAACAGCGTTATGAAACACACAATCAGCTGTTTAGAGCACACAAACAACTTTATAACACAATCGTAAAGCTTTATAAAACACACAAGCAACTTTAGTAACCACACAAATATATTTATAAAACACACAAACTGCTTTATAAAATACACAGACAGCTTTATAAAACACGCAAACAGCTTTATAAAAAACACAAACAGCTTTATAAAACACACAAACATCTTTATAAAACACACAAACAGCTTTTTAAAATATGCCAACAACTTCAAAAAACACACAGACAGCTATATAAAACACACAGACAGATACATAAAACATGCAAACAGCTTTATAAAATACACAGGCAGCTTTATAAAACACGCAAACAGCTTTATAAAGCACACAAACAGCTTTATGAAACACACAAACAGCTTTATAAAACACACACAGAGCATTATAAAACACACAAACAGCTTTATAAAAAACAGAAACAGCTTTATAAAACACACAAACATCTTTATAAAACACACAAACAGCTTTATAAAATATGCCCACAGCTTCAAAAAACACACAGACAGCTATATAAAACACACAGACAGATACATAAAACATGCAAACAGCTTTATAAAATACACAGGCAGCTTTATAAAACACGCAAACAGCTTTATAAAGCACACAAACAGCTTTATTAAACACACAAACATCTTTATAAAACACACACAGAGCATTATAAAACACACAAACAGCTTTATAAAGCACACATACAGATTTATAAAACATACAAACAGCTTTATAAAACACACATACAGATTTATAAAACACACAAACAGCTTTATAAAGCACACATGCAGCATTATGAAGCAGACGAACTGAATTATAAAACGCACAAACAGCTTTATAAAACACACAAACAGCTTTATAAATAGACACATGAAGCTTTATAGAACACAAAAACACCTTTATAAAATACACATACGACTTTATAAAACAAACAAACAGCTTTAAAAAACACTTGAAAAGCTTTAAACAACACTCAAACAGCTTTATAAAACACACAAACAGCTTTACAAAACACAAAAACAGCTGTATAAATCACACAAACAACTTTAGAAAACACACATGCAACTTTATAAAACACACAAACAGCTTTATAAAACACACATACAGCTTTTTAAAGCACACAAACAGCATTACAAAACACACAAACAGCTTTATAAAACACACAATCAGCTATGTAAAACACACAAACAGCTTTAAAAAACACACGAACAGCTTTATAAAACACACGTACCAGCTTTATAAAACACACATATAGCTTTATAAAACACAAAAACAGCATTATAACACACACAAACTGCTTTATAAAACACGCATACAGCTTTAGAATAAACACATACAGCTTTATAAAATACACAAACAGCTTTATAAAACACACATAGAGCTTTATAAAACACACAAGCAGCTTTATAAAACACACAAACAGCTTTAGAAAACACACATACTGCTATATAAAACACACAAACAGCTTTGAAAAACACCCGACCAGCTTTTTAAAACAGACATACTGCTTTATAAATCACACAAACAGCTTTATAAAACACAAAGAACGCTTTCTAAAACACGCAAACAACTTTATAAAACACACAACCAGCTTTATAAAAAAACACCAAGAGCTTTATAAAATACACAAACAGCTTTATAAAACACACCAACAGATTTATAACACACAAACAGCTGTATAAAAAACACTAACAGACAACTTCATAAAATTCTCAAACAGATGTATAGAACATACATACAGTTTTATAAACCACACACACAGCTTCATAAAACAAACTTACAGCTTTATAAAACACACAAACAGCTTTATAAAAGACACAAACAACTTTATAAAATTCGCAAACAGCTGTATGAAACACACATACAGCTTTATAAAACAGACAAACAACTTCATAAAACATACAAACAGCTGTATAAAAACACATACAGCTTTATTAAACACACAAACAGCTTTATAAATCAGACACACAGCATTATAAAACACACAAACAGCTTTATAAAACACAAAAGCTGCTTTTAAAAACGCAATCTGCTTTATAAAACACGCAAAAAGCTTTATAAAACAAGCAAACCCCTTTTTAAAACATGCAAGAGTTTTATAAAACACGCAAACAGCTTTATAAAACACGCAAACAGCTTCATAAAACACGCAAACAGCTTCATGAGACACACAAACAGACGTATAAAACAAGCAAACCGCTTTATAAAATACAAAGACAGCTTTATAAAACACAGGGACAGCTTTATAAAACACAGAGACAGCTATATAAAACACACAGACAGCTACATAAAAAATGCAAACAGCTTTATAAAATACACAGACAGCTTTATAAAACACGCAAACAGCTTTATAAAACACACAAACAGCTATATAAAACACACAGACAGCATTATAAAACACACAAACAGCTTCATAACTTACGCAAATATCTTCATGAGGCACTTAAACAGCCATATAAAACAAGCAAACAGCTTTAAAAAACACACAAGCAGCTTTAAAAAACACAAAGACAGCTTTATCAAACACGCAGACAGCTTTATAAAACACGCAAACAGGTTTTTTAAAACGGCAAACTGTTTTTTAAAACACACATACAGCTTTATAAAACACACATACAGCTTTATAAAAGACACAAACAGCTTTATAAAACACACAGACAGCTTTATAAAACACACGGACAGCTTTATAAAATACACAGACATCCATAGAAAACATACAGACAGCTACATAAAACATGCAAACAGCTTGATAAAATACACAGACAGCTTTATAAAACACGCAAAAAGCTTTATAAAACACACAAACAGTTTTATAAAACACACAAACAGCGTTATGAAACACACAATCAGCTGTTTAGAGCACACAAACAACTTTATAACACAATCGTAAAGCTTTATAAAACACACAAGCAACTTTAGTAACCACACAAATATATTTATGAAACACACAAACTGCTTTATAACATACACAGACAGCTTTATAAAACACGCAAACATCTTTATAAAACACACAAACAGCTTTATAAAATACGCCAACAGCTTCAAAAAACGCACAGACAGCTATATAAAACACACAGACAGATACATAAAACATGCAAACAGCTTTATAAAATACACAGGCAGCTTTATAAAACACGCAAACAGCTTTATAAAGCACACAAACAGCTTTATGAAACACACAAACAGCTTTATAAAACATGCAAACAGCTTTATAAAATAGGCCAACAGCTTTATAAAACACACAGAAAAATTTATACAACAATCGTAAAGCTTTATAAAACACACAATCAACTTTAGAAATCACACAAATAGCTTTATAAAACAAACAAACAGCTATATTAAACACAGCTTTATAAAAAACACAATCAGCTTTATAAAGCACGCGAAAGCTTTATGAAACATGCAAAGAGCTTAAAAAACACGCAAACAGCTTTAAAAAACATGGAAAGACCTTTATAAAACACGCAACCATCTTTATGAATCATGCAAACAACTTTATAAAACATGGAAAGAGCTTTATAAAACACGCAAACAGCTTCATGAAACACGCAAAGAGCTACGTGAAACACACCAACAGTTTATAAAAGACACAAACAGCTTTATAAAACACGCAAGAAGCTTTATAAAACACGCCACTAGCTTTAAAAAACACACAAACAGTTTTATAAAACACACAAACAGCTTTATAAAACACTCAAACAGCTTTGTAAAAGACACAAACAGCTTTATAAAACTCATAGACAAGTTTATAAAACACACGGACAGTTTTATAAAACACACAGACACCTATATAAAACACACAGACAGCTGCAAAAAACATGCAAACAGCTTTATCAAACATGCAAACAGATTTATTAGACACACAAACAGCTTTATAAAAAACATAAACAGCTTTATAGAACTTGCAAACAGGCTTTATAAAACATGGAAAGAGCTTTATAAAACACGCAAACAGCTTCATAAAACACGCAAACAGCTACATGAGACAGATAGATAGCCATATAAAACAAGCAAACAGCTTTAAGAAACACACAAACAGCTTTATGAAACACAAAGACAGCGTTATCAAACACGCAAACAGCTTTATAAAACACGCAAACAGGTTATTTAAAACATGCAAACTGTTTTTTAAAACGCACAAACGGCTTTATAAAACACACATACAGCTTTATAAAAGACACAAACAGCTTTTTAAAACACACAAACAACTTTATAAAACATCCAAACAGCTTTATTAGACACACAAACAGCTTTATAAAATACGCCAACAGCTTTATAAAACACACAGACAGCTTTATAAAAGACACAAACAGCTTTTTAAAACACACAAACAACTTTATAAAACACCCAAACAGCTTTATTAGACACACAAACAGGTTTATAAAATACGCCAACAGCTTTATAAAACACACAGACTGCTATATAAAACAGACAGACAGCTACATAAAACATGCAAACAGCTTTTTAAAATACACAGACAGCTTTATAAAACACGCAAACAGCTTTATAAAACAAACAATCATCTTTATAAAACACACAAACAGCTTTATTAATTACGCAAACAGATTTATAAAACACGCAAACAGCTTTATAAAACACAGAAACAGCTATATTAAAACAGAACCCGCTTTATAAAACACACAGACAGTTTATAAAAAACACAAACAGCTTTATAAAGCACGCAAACAGCCTTATGAAACATGCAAAGAGCTTTATAAAACATGGAAAGAGCTTTATAAAACACGCAACCAGCTTTATGAAACATGCAAACAGGTACATGAAACTCACAAACAGTTTATAAAAGACACAAACAGCTTCATAAAACACGCAAAAAGATTTATAAAACACGCCAAAAGCTTTATAAAACACACAAGCAGTTTTATAAAACCCGCAAACAGCTTTATGAAACACACAAACAGCTTTGAAAAAGACACAAACAGCTTTATAAAACACAAAGACAACTTTATAAAACAAACGGACAGATACATAAAACATGCAAACAGCTTGATAAAACACATCGACAGCTTTATAAAACATCTTTATTTGACACACAAACAGCTTTATAAAAAAAACAAACAGCTTTATAGAACTTGCAAACAGGCTTGCAAAACACGCAAACAGCTTTATAAAACACGCAAACAGCTTTATAAATCACGCAAACAGCTTTATAAAACATGCAAGAGTTTTATAAAACACGCAAACAGCTTTATAAAACACGTAAACCACTACATAAAACAAGCAAACAGCTACATGAAACACACAGTTTATAAAAGACACAAACAGCTTTCAAAACACGCAACAAGCTTTATAAAACACGCCAACAGCTTTATAAAACACACAAACAGTTTGATAAAACACGCAAACAGCTTTATAAATCACGCCAACAGCTTTATAAAACATGCAAGAGTTTTATAAAACACGCAAACAGCTTTATAAAACATGGAAAGAGCTTTATAAAACACGTAATCCACTACATAAAACAAGCAAACAGCTACATGAAACACACAAACAGTTTATAAAAGACACAAACAGCTTACAAAACACGCAACAAGCTTTATAAAACACGCCAACAGCTATATAAAACACACAAACAGTTCGATAAAACACGCAAACAGCTTTATAAAACACGCAAACAGCTTCATAACACACGCAATCAGCTTCATGAGACACACAAACAGACATATAAAACAAGCAAACCGCTTTATAAAATACAAAGACAGCTTTATAAAACACAGGGACAGCTTTATAAAACACAGAGACAGCTATATAAAACACACAGACAGCTACATAAAAAATGCAAACAGCTTTATAAAATACACAGACAGCTTTATAAAACACGCAAACAGCTTTATAAAACACACAAACAGCTATATAAAACACACAGACAGCATTATAAAACACACAAACAGCTTCATAACTTACGCAAATATCTTCATGAGGCACTTAAACAGCCATATAAAACAAGCAAACAGCTTTAAAAAACACACAAGCAGCTTTAAAAAACACAAAGACAGCTTTATCAAACACGCAGACAGCTTTATAAAACACGCAAACAGGTTTTTTAAAACGGCAAACTGTTTTTTAAAACACACATACAGCTTTATAAAACACACATACAGCTTTATAAAAGACACAAACAGCTTTATAAAACACACAGACAGCTTTATAAAACACACGGACAGCTTTATAAAATACACAGACATCCATAGAAAACATACAGACAGCTACATAAAACATGCAAACAGCTTGATAAAATACACAGACAGCTTTATAAAACACGCAAAAAGCTTTATAAAACACACAAACAGTTTTATAAAACACACAAACAGCGTTATGAAACACACAATCAGCTGTTTAGAGCACACAAACAACTTTATAACACAATCGTAAAGCTTTATAAAACACACAAGCAACTTTAGTAACCACACAAATATATTTATGAAACACACAAACTGCTTTATAACATACACAGACAGCTTTATAAAACACGCAAACAGCTTTATAAAAAACACAAACAGCTTTATAAAACACACAAACATCTTTATAAAACACACAAACAGCTTTATAAAATACGCCAACAGCTTCAAAAAACGCACAGACAGCTATATAAAACACACAGACAGATACATAAAACATGCAAACAGCTTTATAAAATACACAGGCAGCTTTATAAAACACGCAAACAGCTTTATAAAGCACACAAACAGCTTTATGAAACACACAAACAGCTTTATAAAACATGCAAACAGCTTTATAAAATAGGCCAACAGCTTTATAAAACACACAGAAAAATTTATACAACAATCGTAAAGCTTTATAAAACACACAATCAACTTTAGAAATCACACAAATAGCTTTATAAAACAAACAAACAGCTATATTAAACACAGCTTTATAAAAAACACAATCAGCTTTATAAAGCACGCGAAAGCTTTATGAAACATGCAAAGAGCTTAAAAAACACGCAAACAGCTTTAAAAAACATGGAAAGACCTTTATAAAACACGCAACCATCTTTATGAATCATGCAAACAACTTTATAAAACATGGAAAGAGCTTTATAAAACACGCAAACAGCTTCATGAAACACGCAAAGAGCTACGTGAAACACACCAACAGTTTATAAAAGACACAAACAGCTTTATAAAACACGCAAGAAGCTTTATAAAACACGCCACTAGCTTTAAAAAACACACAAACAGTTTTATAAAACACACAAACAGCTTTATAAAACACTCAAACAGCTTTGTAAAAGACACAAACAGCTTTATAAAACTCATAGACAAGTTTATAAAACACACGGACAGTTTTATAAAACACACAGACACCTATATAAAACACACAGACAGCTGCAAAAAACATGCAAACAGCTTTATCAAACATGCAAACAGATTTATTAGACACACAAACAGCTTTATAAAAAACATAAACAGCTTTATAGAACTTGCAAACAGGCTTTATAAAACATGGAAAGAGCTTTATAAAACACGCAAACAGCTTCATAAAACACGCAAACAGCTACATGAGACAGATAGATAGCCATATAAAACAAGCAAACAGCTTTAAGAAACACACAAACAGCTTTATGAAACACAAAGACAGCGTTATCAAACACGCAAACAGCTTTATAAAACACGCAAACAGGTTATTTAAAACATGCAAACTGTTTTTTAAAACGCACAAACGGCTTTATAAAACACACATACAGCTTTATAAAAGACACAAACAGCTTTTTAAAACACACAAACAACTTTATAAAACATCCAAACAGCTTTATTAGACACACAAACAGCTTTATAAAATACGCCAACAGCTTTATAAAACACACAGACAGCTTTATAAAAGACACAAACAGCTTTTTAAAACACACAAACAACTTTATAAAACACCCAAACAGCTTTATTAGACACACAAACAGGTTTATAAAATACGCCAACAGCTTTATAAAACACACAGACTGCTATATAAAACAGACAGACAGCTACATAAAACATGCAAACAGCTTTTTAAAATACACAGACAGCTTTATAAAACACGCAAACAGCTTTATAAAACAAACAATCATCTTTATAAAACACACAAACAGCTTTATTAATTACGCAAACAGATTTATAAAACACGCAAACAGCTTTATAAAACACAGAAACAGCTATATTAAAACAGAACCCGCTTTATAAAACACACAGACAGTTTATAAAAAACACAAACAGCTTTATAAAGCACGCAAGCAGCCTTATGAAACATGCAAAGAGCTTTATAAAACATGGAAAGAGCTTTATAAAACACGCAACCAGCTTTATGAAACATGCAAACAGGTACATGAAACTCACAAACAGTTTATAAAAGACACAAACAGCTTCATAAAACACGCAAAAAGATTTATAAAACACGCCAAAAGCTTTATAAAACACACAAGCAGTTTTATAAAACCCGCAAACAGCTTTATGAAACACACAAACAGCTTTGAAAAAGACACAAACAGCTTTATAAAACACAAAGACAACTTTATAAAACAAACGGACAGATACATAAAACATGCAAACAGCTTGATAAAACACATCGACAGCTTTATAAAACATCTTTATTTGACACACAAACAGCTTTATAAAAAAAACAAACAGCTTTATAGAACTTGCAAACAGGCTTGCAAAACACGCAAACAGCTTTATAAAACACGCAAACAGCTTTATAAATCACGCAAACAGCTTTATAAAACATGCAAGAGTTTTATAAAACACGCAAACAGCTTTATAAAACACGTAAACCACTACATAAAACAAGCAAACAGCTACATGAAACACACAGTTTATAAAAGACACAAACAGCTTTCAAAACACGCAACAAGCTTTATAAAACACGCCAACAGCTTTATAAAACACACAAACAGTTTGATAAAACACGCAAACAGCTTTATAAATCACGCCAACAGCTTTATAAAACATGCAAGAGTTTTATAAAACACGCAAACAGCTTTATAAAACATGGAAAGAGCTTTATAAAACACGTAATCCACTACATAAAACAAGCAAACAGCTACATGAAACACACAAACAGTTTATAAAAGACACAAACAGCTTACAAAACACGCAACAAGCTTTATAAAACACGCCAACAGCTATATAAAACACACAAACAGTTCGATAAAACACGCAAACAGCTTTATAAAACACGCAAACAGCTTCATAACACACGCAATCAGCTTCATGAGACACACAAACAGACATATAAAACAAGCAAACCGCTTTATAAAATACAAAGACAGCTTTATAAAACACAGGGACAGCTTTATAAAACACAGAGACAGCTATATAAAACACACAGACAGCTACATAAAAAATGCAAACAGCTTTATAAAATACACAGACAGCTTTATAAAACACGCAAACAGCTTTATAAAACACACAAACAGCTATATAAAACACACAGACAGCATTATAAAACACACAAACAGCTTCATAACTTACGCAAATATCTTCATGAGGCACTTAAACAGCCATATAAAACAAGCAAACAGCTTTAAAAAACACACAAGCAGCTTTAAAAAACACAAAGACAGCTTTATCAAACACGCAGACAGCTTTATAAAACACGCAAACAGGTTTTTTAAAACGGCAAACTGTTTTTTAAAACACACATACAGCTTTATAAAACACACATACAGCTTTATAAAAGACACAAACAGCTTTATAAAACACACAGACAGCTTTATAAAACACACGGACAGCTTTATAAAATACACAGACATCCATAGAAAACATACAGACAGCTACATAAAACATGCAAACAGCTTGATAAAATACACAGACAGCTTTATAAAACACGCAAAAAGCTTTATAAAACACACAAACAGTTTTATAAAACACACAAACAGCGTTATGAAACACACAATCAGCTGTTTAGAGCACACAAACAACTTTATAACACAATCGTAAAGCTTTATAAAACACACAAGCAACTTTAGTAACCACACAAATATATTTATGAAACACACAAACTGCTTTATAACATACACAGACAGCTTTATAAAACACGCAAACAGCTTTATAAAAAACACAAACAGCTTTATAAAACACACAAACATCTTTATAAAACACACAAACAGCTTTATAAAATACGCCAACAGCTTCAAAAAACGCACAGACAGCTATATAAAACACACAGACAGATACATAAAACATGCAAACAGCTTTATAAAATACACAGGCAGCTTTATAAAACACGCAAACAGCTTTATAAAGCACACAAACAGCTTTATGAAACACACAAACAGCTTTATAAAACATGCAAACAGCTTTATAAAATAGGCCAACAGCTTTATAAAACACACAGAAAAATTTATACAACAATCGTAAAGCTTTATAAAACACACAATCAACTTTAGAAATCACACAAATAGCTTTATAAAACAAACAAACAGCTATATTAAACACAGCTTTATAAAAAACACAATCAGCTTTATAAAGCACGCGAAAGCTTTATGAAACATGCAAAGAGCTTAAAAAACACGCAAACAGCTTTAAAAAACATGGAAAGACCTTTATAAAACACGCAACCATCTTTATGAATCATGCAAACAACTTTATAAAACATGGAAAGAGCTTTATAAAACACGCAAACAGCTTCATGAAACACGCAAAGAGCTACGTGAAACACACCAACAGTTTATAAAAGACACAAACAGCTTTATAAAACACGCAAGAAGCTTTATAAAACACGCCACTAGCTTTAAAAAACACACAAACAGTTTTATAAAACACACAAACAGCTTTATAAAACACTCAAACAGCTTTGTAAAAGACACAAACAGCTTTATAAAACTCATAGACAAGTTTATAAAACACACGGACAGTTTTATAAAACACACAGACACCTATATAAAACACACAGACAGCTGCAAAAAACATGCAAACAGCTTTATCAAACATGCAAACAGATTTATTAGACACACAAACAGCTTTATAAAAAACATAAACAGCTTTATAGAACTTGCAAACAGGCTTTATAAAACATGGAAAGAGCTTTATAAAACACGCAAACAGCTTCATAAAACACGCAAACAGCTACATGAGACAGATAGATAGCCATATAAAACAAGCAAACAGCTTTAAGAAACACACAAACAGCTTTATGAAACACAAAGACAGCGTTATCAAACACGCAAACAGCTTTATAAAACACGCAAACAGGTTATTTAAAACATGCAAACTGTTTTTTAAAACGCACAAACGGCTTTATAAAACACACATACAGCTTTATAAAAGACACAAACAGCTTTTTAAAACACACAAACAACTTTATAAAACATCCAAACAGCTTTATTAGACACACAAACAGCTTTATAAAATACGCCAACAGCTTTATAAAACACACAGACAGCTTTATAAAAGACACAAACAGCTTTTTAAAACACACAAACAACTTTATAAAACACCCAAACAGCTTTATTAGACACACAAACAGGTTTATAAAATACGCCAACAGCTTTATAAAACACACAGACTGCTATATAAAACAGACAGACAGCTACATAAAACATGCAAACAGCTTTTTAAAATACACAGACAGCTTTATAAAACACGCAAACAGCTTTATAAAACAAACAATCATCTTTATAAAACACACAAACAGCTTTATTAATTACGCAAACAGATTTATAAAACACGCAAACAGCTTTATAAAACACAGAAACAGCTATATTAAAACAGAACCCGCTTTATAAAACACACAGACAGTTTATAAAAAACACAAACAGCTTTATAAAGCACGCAAGCAGCCTTATGAAACATGCAAAGAGCTTTATAAAACATGGAAAGAGCTTTATAAAACACGCAACCAGCTTTATGAAACATGCAAACAGGTACATGAAACTCACAAACAGTTTATAAAAGACACAAACAGCTTCATAAAACACGCAAAAAGATTTATAAAACACGCCAAAAGCTTTATAAAACACACAAGCAGTTTTATAAAACCCGCAAACAGCTTTATGAAACACACAAACAGCTTTGAAAAAGACACAAACAGCTTTATAAAACACAAAGACAACTTTATAAAACAAACGGACAGATACATAAAACATGCAAACAGCTTGATAAAACACATCGACAGCTTTATAAAACATCTTTATTTGACACACAAACAGCTTTATAAAAAAAACAAACAGCTTTATAGAACTTGCAAACAGGCTTGCAAAACACGCAAACAGCTTTATAAAACACGCAAACAGCTTTATAAATCACGCAAACAGCTTTATAAAACATGCAAGAGTTTTATAAAACACGCAAACAGCTTTATAAAACACGTAAACCACTACATAAAACAAGCAAACAGCTACATGAAACACACAGTTTATAAAAGACACAAACAGCTTTCAAAACACGCAACAAGCTTTATAAAACACGCCAACAGCTTTATAAAACACACAAACAGTTTGATAAAACACGCAAACAGCTTTATAAATCACGCCAACAGCTTTATAAAACATGCAAGAGTTTTATAAAACACGCAAACAGCTTTATAAAACATGGAAAGAGCTTTATAAAACACGTAATCCACTACATAAAACAAGCAAACAGCTACATGAAACACACAAACAGTTTATAAAAGACACAAACAGCTTACAAAACACGCAACAAGCTTTATAAAACACGCCAACAGCTATATAAAACACACAAACAGTTCGATAAAACACGCAAACAGCTTTATAAAACACGCAAACAGCTTCATAACACACGCAATCAGCTTCATGAGACACACAAACAGACATATAAAACAAGCAAACCGCTTTATAAAATACAAAGACAGCTTTATAAAACACAGGGACAGCTTTATAAAACACAGAGACAGCTATATAAAACACACAGACAGCTACATAAAAAATGCAAACAGCTTTATAAAATACACAGACAGCTTTATAAAACACGCAAACAGCTTTATAAAACACACAAACAGCTATATAAAACACACAGACAGCATTATAAAACACACAAACAGCTTCATAACTTACGCAAATATCTTCATGAGGCACTTAAACAGCCATATAAAACAAGCAAACAGCTTTAAAAAACACACAAGCAGCTTTAAAAAACACAAAGACAGCTTTATCAAACACGCAGACAGCTTTATAAAACACGCAAACAGGTTTTTTAAAACACACAAACAGCTTTATAAAACACACATACAGCTTTATAAAAGACACAAACAGCTTTATAAAACACACAGACAGCTTTATAAAACACACGGACAGCTTTATAAAACACACGGACACCTTTATAAAATACACAGACATCCTTAGAAAACATACAGACAGCTACATAAAACATGCAAACAGCTTGATAAAATACACAGACAGCTTTATAAAACACACAAAAAGCTTTATAAAACACACAAACAGTTTTATAAAACACACAAACAGCGTTATGAAACACACAATCAGCTGTTTAGAGCACACAAACAACTTTATAACACAATCGTAAAGCTTTATAAAACACACAAGCAACTTTAGTAACCACACAAATATATTTATAAAACACACAAACTGCTTTATAAAATACACAGACAGCTTTATAAAACACGCAAACAGCTTTATAAAAAACACAAACAGCTTTATAAAACACACAAACATCTTTATAAAACACACAAACAGCTTTATAAAATACGCCAACAACTTCAAAAAACACACAGACAGCTATATAAAACACACAGACAGATACATAAAACATGCAAACAGCTTTATAAAATACACAGGCAGCTTTATAAAACACGCAAACAGCTTTATAAAGCACACAAACAGCTTTATGAAACACACAAACAGCTTTATAAAACATGCAAACAGCTTTATAAAATAGGCCAACAGCT
Source organism: Carcharodon carcharias (assembly GCF_017639515.1). Taxonomy (NCBI): domain Eukaryota; kingdom Metazoa; phylum Chordata; class Chondrichthyes; order Lamniformes; family Lamnidae; genus Carcharodon; species Carcharodon carcharias. Next base: position 504,373 of record NW_024470723.1, read on the forward strand.
TTATAAAACACACAGAAAAATTTATACAACAATCGTAAAGCTTTATAAAACACACAATCAACTTTAGAAATCACACAAATAGCTTTATAAAACAAACAAACAGCTATATTAAACACAGAACCCGCTGTATAAAACTCACAGACAGCTTTATAAAAAACACAGTCAGCTTTATAAAGCACGCAAAAGCTTTATGAAACATGCAAAGAGCTTAAAAAACACGCAAACAGCTTTAAGAAACATGGAAAGACCTTTATAAAACATGCAACCATCTTTATGAATCATGCAAACAACTTTATAAAACATGGAAAGAGCTTTATAAAACACGCAAACAGCTTCATGAAACACGCAAAGAGCTACGTGAAACACACCAACAGTTTATAAAAGACACAAACAGCTTTATAAAACACGCAAGAAGCTTTATAAAACACGCCACTAGCTTTAAAAAACACACAAACAGTTTTATAAAACACACAAACAGCTTTATAAAACACTCAAACAGCTTTGTAAAAGACACAAACAGCTTTATAAAACTCATAGACAAGTTTATAAAACACACGGACAGCTTTATAAAACACACAGACACCTATATAAAACACACAGACAGCTGCAAAAAACATGCAAACAGCTTTATCAAACATGCAAACAGATTTATTAGACACACAAACAGCTTTATAAAAAACACAAACAGCTTTATAGAACTTGCAAACAGGCTTTATAAAACATGGAAAGAGCTTTATAAAACACGCAAACAGCTTCATAAAACACGCAAACAGCTACATGAGGCAGATAGATAGCCATAAAAAACAAGCAAACAGCTTTAAGAAACACACAAACAGCTTTATGAAACACAAAGACAGCGTTATCAAACACGCAAACAGCTTTATAAAACAAGCAAACAGGTTATTTAAAACATGCAAACTGTTTTTTAAAACGCACAAACGGCTTTATAAAACACACATACAGCTTTATAAAAGACACAAGCAGCTTTTTAAAACACACAAACAACTTTATAAAACATCCAAACAGCTTTATTAAACACACAAACAGCTTTATAAAATACGCCAACAGCTTTATAAAACACACAGACAGCTTTATAAAAGACACAAACAGCTTTTTAAAACACACAAACAACTTTATAAAACACCCAAACAGCTTTATTAGACACACAAACAGGTTTATAAAATACGCCAACAGCTTTATAAAACACACAGACAGCTATATAAAACACACAGACAGCTACATAAAACATGCAAACAGCTTTTTAAAATACACAGACAGCTTTATAAAACACGCAAACAGCTTTATAAAACAAACAATCATCTTTATAAAACACACAAACAGCTTTATTAATTACGCAAACAGATTTATAAAACACGCAAACAGCTTTATAAAACACAGAAACAGCTATATTAAAACAGAACCCGCTTTATAAAACACACAGACAGTTTATAAAAAACACAAACAGCTTTATAAAGCACGCAAACAGCCTTATGAAACATGCAAAGAGCTTTATAAAACATGGAAAGAGCTTTATAAAACACGCAACCAGCTTTATGAAACATGCAAACAGGTACATGAAACACACAAACAGTTTATAAAAGACACAAACAGCTTCATAAAACACGCAAAAAGATTTATAAAACACGCCAAAAGCTTTATAAAACACACAAACAGTTTTATAAAACCCGCAAACAGCTTTATGAAACACACAAACAGCTTTGAAAAAGACACAAACAGCTTTATAAAACACAAAGACAACTTTATAAAACAAACGGACAGATGCATAAAACATGCAAACAGCTTGATAAAACACATCGACAGCTTTATAAAACATCATCATTTGACACACAAACAGCTTTATAAAAAAAACAAACAGCTTTATAGAACTTGCAAACAGGCTTGCAAAACACGCAAACAGCTTTATAAAACACGCAAACAGCTTTATAAATCACGCAAACAGCTTTATAAAACATGCAAGAGTTTTATAAAACACGCAAACAGCTTTATAAAACATGGAAAGAGCTTTATAAAACACGTAAACCACTACATAAAACAAGCAAACAGCTACATGAAACACACAGTTTATAAAAGACACAAACAGCTTTCAAAACACGCAACAAGCTTTATAAAACACGCCAACAGCTTTATAAAACACACAAACAGTTTGATAAAACACGCAAACAGCTTTATAAAATACGCCAACAGCTGTACAGAACACACAAACAACTTTATAAAACAATCATAAAGCTTTATTAAACACACAAACAATTTTAGAAACCACACAAATAGCTTTATAAAACACTCAAACAGCTTTACAAAACAAACAAATGGCTTTAGAAAAAACACAAACAGCTTTATAAAACACGCAAGCAGCTTTATGAAACAAGCAAACAGCTTTATAAAACACGCAAACAGGTTTTATAAAACATGGAAAGAGCTTTATAAAACATGCAAACAGATTTATGAAACACGCAAACAGCTACATTGAAACACACAGTTTATAAAAGACACAAACAGCTTTGTAAAAGACAAAAACAGCTTTATAAAACACACAGAGAGCTATATAAAACATGCAAACAGCTTTATAAAACACACAAACAACTTTATAAAACACACAAACAACTTTATAAAACATGCAAACAGCGTTATTAGACACACAAACAGCTTTATGAAAACACAAACAGCTTTATAGAACTTGCAAACAGGCTTACAAAACACGCAAACAGCTTTAACAAAACACGCAAACAGCTTTAAAAAAGACGCAAACAGCTTTATAAAACATTCAAGAGATTTATAAAACACGCAAACAACTTTATAGAACATACAAACAGCTATATAAAACAAGCAAACAGCTTTATAGAACATACAGACAGCTTTATAGAACACACAAACAACTTTAGAAATGACACAAACAGCTTTATAAAACACATATACAGCATTATAAAACACACATACAGCTTAATAGAACACGCAAACAGATTTATAAAAGCCACAAATAGCTTTATAAAACACACAAACAGCTTTATAAAACAAACAAACAGCTTTATGAAACACTCATACAGCTTAATAAAACACGCAAACAGATTTATAAAACACACAAATAGCTTTATAAAACACACAAACAGCTTTATAAACAGACAAACAGCTTTATAAAACTTCCAAACAAGCTTATAAAACAAGCAAACAGCTTTATAAAACCTGCAAAGAGCTTTATAAAACACGCAAACAGCATCAGAAAACAAGCAAACAGCTTCATGAGACACATAAACAGCCATATAAAACAAGCAAACAGCTTTAAAAAACAAGCAAAGAGCTTTATAAAACACGCAAACAGCTTCACAAAACACGCAACCAGCTTCATGAGACACATAAACAGCCATATAAAACAAGCATACAGCTTTAAAAAACATACAAACAACTTTATAAAACATGCAAACATCTTATTTAAAACATGCAAACTGTTTTTTAAAACACACAAACAGCTTTATAAAACACAACTACAGCTTTATAAAAGACACAAACAGCTTTATAAAACATGCAAACAGCTTTATAGAACATACAAATTGATTTATAAAACACAAAAACAAGTTTAGAAACGACACAAAGAGCTTTATAAAACACACAAACTGCTTTATAAAACAAACAAACAGCTTTATAAACACACAAACAGCTTTATAAACACACAAACAGCTTTATAGAACTTCCAAACAAGCTTATAAAACAAGCAAACAGCTTTATAAAACCTGCAAAGAGCTGTATAAAACACGCAAACAGCATCAGAAAACATGCAAACTGCTTCATGAGACACATAAACAGCCATATAAAACAAGCAAACAGCTTTAAAAAACAAGCAAACAGCTTTATAAAACACGAAAACAGCTTCATAAAACACACAAACAGCTTCATGAGACACATAAACAGCCATATAAAACAAGCAAACAGCTTTAGAAAACACACAAGCAGCTTTATAAAACACAAACACAGCTTTATCAAACACGTAAACAGCTTAACAAAACACGCAAATAGGTTATTTAAAACATGCAAACTGTTTTTTAAAACACACATACAGCTTTAAAAAAGACACAAACAGCTTTATAAAACACATAAACAGTTTTATAAAACATGCAAACAGCTTTATAAAATACGCCAACAGCTTTATAAAACACACAGAGAGCTAATTAAAACACACAGACAGCTACATAAAACATGCAAACAGCTTTGAAAATACACAGACAGCTTTATAAAAAACGCAAAAAGCTTTATAACGCTCACAAACAACTATATAAAACACACAAATAGCTTTATAAAACACTCAAACAGCTTTATAAATCTAACAAACAGCTTTATAAAACACACATACAGCTTTAAAAAACTCACAAACAGCTTTATAAAAAACACAATCAACTTCAGAAACCACACAAATAGCTTTATAAAACACACAAACTGCTTTATAAAGTACACAGACAGCTTTATAAAACAGACAGAAAGCTTTATAAAAAACACAAACAGCTTTATATAACACACAAACAGCTTCATAACACACGCAAATATCTTCATGAGGCACATAAAGAGCCATATAAAACAAGCAAACAGCTTTAAAAAACACACAAACAGCTTTATAAAACACAAACACAGCTTTATCAAACACGCAAACAGCTTAATAAAACACACAAATAGGTTATTTAAAACATGCAAACTGTTTTTTAAAACACACATACAGCTTTAAAAAAGACACAAACAGCTTTATAAAACATGCAAATAGCTTTATTAGACACACAAACAGCTTTATAAAAACACAAACAGCTTTATAGAACTTGCAAACAGGCTTACGAAACACGCAAACAGCTTTAAAAAACACGCAACCAGCTTTATAAAACACACAAACATCTTTATAAAACATGCAAGAGAATTATAAAACACGCAAACAACTTTATAGAACATACAAACAGCTATATAAAACACACAAACAGCTTTATAGAACATACAGACAGCTTTATAGAACACACAAACAACTTTAGAAACGACACAAAGAGCTTTATAAAACACACAAACTGCTTTATAAAACAAACAAACAGCTTTATAAAACACTCATACAGCTTAATAAAACACGCAAACAGATTTATAAAACACACAAATAGCTTAATAAAACACACAAACAGCTTTATAAACACACAAACAGCTTTATAAAACTTCCAAACAAGCTTATAAAACAAGCAAACAGCTTTATAAAACCTGCAAAGAGCTTTATAAAACACGCAAACAGCATCAGAAAACAAGCAAACAGCTTCATGAGACACATAAACAGCCATATAAAACAAGCAAACAGCTTTAAAAAACAAGCAAAGAGCTTTATAAAACACGCAAACAGCTTCACAAAACACGCAACCAGCTTCATGAGACACATAAACAGCCATATAAAACAAGCATACAGCTTTAAAAAACACACAAACAACTTTATAAAACATGCAAACATCTTATTTAAAACATGCAAACTGTTTTTTAAAACACACAAACAGCTTTATAAAACACAACTACAGCTTTATAAAAGACACAAACAGCTTTATAAAACATGCAAACAGCTTTATAGAACATACAAACCGATTTATAAAACACAAAAACAAGTTTAGAAACGACACAAAGAGCTTTATAAAACACACAAACTGCTTTATAAAACAAACAGCTTTATAAACACACAAACAGCTTTATAAACACACAAACAGCTTTATAGAACTTCCAAACAAGCTTATAAAACAAGCAAACAGCTTTATAAAACCTGCAAAGAGCTGTATAAAACATGCAAACAGCATCAGAAAACACGCAAACTGCTTCATGAGACACATAAACAGCCATATAAAACAAGCAAACAGCTTTAAAAAACAAGCAAACAGCTTTATAAAACACGAAAACAGCTTCATAAAACATGCAAACAGTTTCATGAGACACATAAACAGACATATAAAACAAGCAAACAGCTTTAGAAAAAACACAAGCAGCTTTATAAAACACAAACACAGCTTTATCAAACACGCAAACAGCTTAATAAAACACGCAAATAGGTTATTTAAAACATGCAAACTCTTTTCTAAAACACACATACCGCTTTAAAAAAGACACAAACAGCTTTATAAAACACACAGACAGCTTTATAAAAACAGAAACAACTTTGTAAACCTCACGAACAGCTTTATAGAATTTGCAAATAGGCTTATAAAACACGCAAACAGCTTTATAAAACATGCAACCAGCTTAATAAAACATTCAAAGAGCGTTATAAAAAACGCAATCAGCTTTATAAAACACGCAAACATCGTAATAAAACACGCAAACAGCTTCATAACACATGCAAATATCTTCATGAGGCACATAAAGAGCCATATAAAACAAGCAAACAGCTTTAAAAAACACACAAACAGCTTCATAAAACACACAAACAGCTTTATAAAACACACAAACAGCTTTATAAAACGCGCAAAAATTTTAATAAAACACGCAAACTGCATTATAAAACACACAAACAGCTTTATAAAACACACAATCAGCTTTATAAAACACACAAAGAGCTTTATAAAATACTCAAAGAGCTTTACAAAAGACGCAAACAGCTTCATAAAACACACAAACAGCGTTATAAAATACACAGACAGCTTTATAAAACACGCAAACAGCTTTATAAAATACGCCAACAGCTTTATAAAACACACAGAGAGCTAATTAAAACACACAGACAGCTACATAAAACATGCAAACAGCTTTGAAAATACACAGACAGCTTTATAAAAAACGCAAAAAGCTTTATAACGCTCACAAACAGCTATATAAAACACACAAATAACTTTATAAAACACTCAAACAGCTTTATAAATCTAACAAACAGCTTTATAAAACACACATACAGCTTTAAAAAACTCACAAACAGCTTTATAAAAAACACAACTTCAGAAACCACACAAATAGCTTTATAAAACACACAAACTGCTTTATAAAATACACAGACAGCTTTATAAAACACACAGAAAGCTTTATAAAAAACACAAACAGCTTTATATAACACGCAAACAGCTTCATAACACACGCAAATATCTTCATGAGGCACATAAACAGCCATATAAAACAAGCAAACAGCTTTATAAAACACAAACACAGCTTTATCAAACACGCAAACAGCTTAATAAAACACGCAAATAGGTTATTTAAAACATGCAAACTGTTTTTTTAAAACACACATACAGCTTTAAAAAAGACATAAACAGCTTTATAAAACATGCAAACAGCGTTATTAGACACACAAACAGCTTTATAAAAACACAAACAGCTTTATAGAACTTGCATACAGGCTTACAAAACACGCAAATAGCTTTAAAAAACACGCAACCAGCTTTATAAAACACGCAAACAGCTTTATAAAACATGCAAGAGATTTATAAAACACACAAACAACTTTATAGAACATACAAACAGCTATATAAAACAAGCAAACAGCTTTATAGAACATACAGACAGCTTTATAGAACACACAAACAACTTTAGAAACGACACAATGAGCTTTATAAAACACACAAACAGCTTTATAAAATACGCCAACAGCTTCAAAAAACGCACAGACAGCTATATAAAACACACAGCCAGATACATAAAACATGCAAACAGCTTTATAAAATACACAGGCAGCTTTATAAAACACGCAAACAGCTTTATAAAGCACACAAACAGCTTTATGAAACACACAAACAGCTTTATAAAACATGCAAACAGCTTTATAAAATAGGCCAACAGCTTTATAAAACACACAGAAAAATTTATACAACAATCGTAAAGCTTTATAAAACACACAATCAACTTTAGAAATCACACAAATAGCTTTATAAAACAAACAAACAGCTATATTAAACACAGCTTTATAAAAAACACAATCAGCTTTATAAAGCACGCGAAAGCTTTATGAAACATGCAAAGAGCTTAAAAAACACGCAAACAGCTTTAAAAAACATGGAAAGACCTTTATAAAACACGCAACCATCTTTATGAATCATGCAAACAACTTTATAAAACATGGAAAGAGCTTTATAAAACACGCAAACAGCTTCATGAAACACGCAAAGAGCTACGTGAAACACACCAACAGTTTATAAAAGACACAAACAGCTTTATAAAACACGCAAGAAGCTTTATAAAACACGCCACTAGCTTTAAAAAACACACAAACAGTTTTATAAAACACACAAACAGCTTTATAAAACACTCAAACAGCTTTGTAAAAGACACAAACAGCTTTATAAAACTCATAGACAAGTTTATAAAACACACGGACAGTTTTATAAAACACACAGACACCTATATAAAACACACAGACAGCTGCAAAAAACATGCAAACAGCTTTATCAAACATGCAAACAGATTTATTAGACACACAAACAGCTTTATAAAAAACATAAACAGCTTTATAGAACTTGCAAACAGGCTTTATAAAACATGGAAAGAGCTTTATAAAACACGCAAACAGCTTCATAAAACACGCAAACAGCTACATGAGACAGATAGATAGCCATATAAAACAAGCAAACAGCTTTAAGAAACACACAAACAGCTTTATGAAACACAAAGACAGCGTTATCAAACACGCAAACAGCTTTATAAAACACGCAAACAGGTTATTTAAAACATGCAAACTGTTTTTTAAAACGCACAAACGGCTTTATAAAACACACATACAGCTTTATAAAAGACACAAACAGCTTTTTAAAACACACAAACAACTTTATAAAACATCCAAACAGCTTTATTAGACACACAAACAGCTTTATAAAATACGCCAACAGCTTTATAAAACACACAGACAGCTTTATAAAAGACACAAACAGCTTTTTAAAACACACAAACAACTTTATAAAACACCCAAACAGCTTTATTAGACACACAAACAGGTTTATAAAATACGCCAACAGCTTTATAAAACACACAGACTGCTATATAAAACAGACAGACAGCTACATAAAACATGCAAACAGCTTTTTAAAATACACAGACAGCTTTATAAAACACGCAAACAGCTTTATAAAACAAACAATCATCTTTATAAAACACACAAACAGCTTTATTAATTACGCAAACAGATTTATAAAACACGCAAACAGCTTTATAAAACACAGAAACAGCTATATTAAAACAGAACCCGCTTTATAAAACACACAGACAGTTTATAAAAAACACAAACAGCTTTATAAAGCACGCAAACAGCCTTATGAAACATGCAAAGAGCTTTATAAAACATGGAAAGAGCTTTATAAAACACGCAACCAGCTTTATGAAACATGCAAACAGGTACATGAAACTCACAAACAGTTTATAAAAGACACAAACAGCTTCATAAAACACGCAAAAAGATTTATAAAACACGCCAAAAGCTTTATAAAACACACAAGCAGTTTTATAAAACCCGCAAACAGCTTTATGAAACACACAAACAGCTTTGAAAAAGACACAAACAGCTTTATAAAACACAAAGACAACTTTATAAAACAAACGGACAGATACATAAAACATGCAAACAGCTTGATAAAACACATCGACAGCTTTATAAAACATCTTTATTTGACACACAAACAGCTTTATAAAAAAAACAAACAGCTTTATAGAACTTGCAAACAGGCTTGCAAAACACGCAAACAGCTTTATAAAACACGCAAACAGCTTTATAAATCACGCAAACAGCTTTATAAAACATGCAAGAGTTTTATAAAACACGCAAACAGCTTTATAAAACACGTAAACCACTACATAAAACAAGCAAACAGCTACATGAAACACACAGTTTATAAAAGACACAAACAGCTTTCAAAACACGCAACAAGCTTTATAAAACACGCCAACAGCTTTATAAAACACACAAACAGTTTGATAAAACACGCAAACAGCTTTATAAATCACGCCAACAGCTTTATAAAACATGCAAGAGTTTTATAAAACACGCAAACAGCTTTATAAAACATGGAAAGAGCTTTATAAAACACGTAATCCACTACATAAAACAAGCAAACAGCTACATGAAACACACAAACAGTTTATAAAAGACACAAACAGCTTACAAAACACGCAACAAGCTTTATAAAACACGCCAACAGCTATATAAAACACACAAACAGTTCGATAAAACACGCAAACAGCTTTATAAAACACGCAAACAGCTTCATAACACACGCAATCAGCTTCATGAGACACACAAACAGACATATAAAACAAGCAAACCGCTTTATAAAATACAAAGACAGCTTTATAAAACACAGGGACAGCTTTATAAAACACAGAGACAGCTATATAAAACACACAGACAGCTACATAAAAAATGCAAACAGCTTTATAAAATACACAGACAGCTTTATAAAACACGCAAACAGCTTTATAAAACACACAAACAGCTATATAAAACACACAGACAGCATTATAAAACACACAAACAGCTTCATAACTTACGCAAATATCTTCATGAGGCACTTAAACAGCCATATAAAACAAGCAAACAGCTTTAAAAAACACACAAGCAGCTTTAAAAAACACAAAGACAGCTTTATCAAACACGCAGACAGCTTTATAAAACACGCAAACAGGTTTTTTAAAACACACAAACAGCTTTATAAAACACACATACAGCTTTATAAAAGACACAAACAGCTTTATAAAACACACAGACAGCTTTATAAAACACACGGACAGCTTTATAAAACACACGGACACCTTTATAAAATACACAGACATCCTTAGAAAACATACAGACAGCTACATAAAACATGCAAACAGCTTGATAAAATACACAGACAGCTTTATAAAACACACAAAAAGCTTTATAAAACACACAAACAGTTTTATAAAACACACAAACAGCGTTATGAAACACACAATCAGCTGTTTAGAGCACACAAACAACTTTATAACACAATCGTAAAGCTTTATAAAACACACAAGCAACTTTAGTAACCACACAAATATATTTATAAAACACACAAACTGCTTTATAAAATACACAGACAGCTTTATAAAACACGCAAACAGCTTTATAAAAAACACAAACAGCTTTATAAAACACACAAACATCTTTATAAAACACACAAACAGCTTTATAAAATACGCCAACAACTTCAAAAAACACACAGACAGCTATATAAAACACACAGACAGATACATAAAACATGCAAACAGCTTTATAAAATACACAGGCAGCTTTATAAAACACGCAAACAGCTTTATAAAGCACACAAACAGCTTTATGAAACACACAAACAGCTTTATAAAACATGCAAACAGCTTTATAAAATAGGCCAACAGCTTTATAAAACACACAGAAAAATTTATACAACAATCGTAAAGCTTTATAAAACACACAATCAACTTTAGAAATCACACAAATAGCTTTATAAAACAAACAAACAGCTATATTAAACACAGAACCCGCTGTATAAAACTCACAGACAGCTTTATAAAAAACACAGTCAGCTTTATAAAGCACGCAAAAGCTTTATGAAACATGCAAAGAGCTTAAAAAACACGCAAACAGCTTTAAGAAACATGGAAAGACCTTTATAAAACATGCAACCATCTTTATGAATCATGCAAACAACTTTATAAAACATGGAAAGAGCTTTATAAAACACGCAAACAGCTTCATGAAACACGCAAAGAGCTACGTGAAACACACCAACAGTTTATAAAAGACACAAACAGCTTTATAAAACACGCAAGAAGCTTTATAAAACACGCCACTAGCTTTAAAAAACACACAAACAGTTTTATAAAACACACAAACAGCTTTATAAAACACTCAAACAGCTTTGTAAAAGACACAAACAGCTTTATAAAACTCATAGACAAGTTTATAAAACACACGGACAGCTTTATAAAACACACAGACACCTATATAAAACACACAGACAGCTGCAAAAAACATGCAAACAGCTTTATCAAACATGCAAACAGATTTATTAGACACACAAACAGCTTTATAAAAAACACAAACAGCTTTATAGAACTTGCAAACAGGCTTTATAAAACATGGAAAGAGCTTTATAAAACACGCAAACAGCTTCATAAAACACGCAAACAGCTACATGAGGCAGATAGATAGCCATAAAAAACAAGCAAACAGCTTTAAGAAACACACAAACAGCTTTATGAAACACAAAGACAGCGTTATCAAACACGCAAACAGCTTTATAAAACAAGCAAACAGGTTATTTAAAACATGCAAACTGTTTTTTAAAACGCACAAACGGCTTTATAAAACACACATACAGCTTTATAAAAGACACAAGCAGCTTTTTAAAACACACAAACAACTTTATAAAACATCCAAACAGCTTTATTAAACACACAAACAGCTTTATAAAATACGCCAACAGCTTTATAAAACACACAGACAGCTTTATAAAAGACACAAACAGCTTTTTAAAACACACAAACAACTTTATAAAACACCCAAACAGCTTTATTAGACACACAAACAGGTTTATAAAATACGCCAACAGCTTTATAAAACACACAGACAGCTATATAAAACACACAGACAGCTACATAAAACATGCAAACAGCTTTTTAAAATACACAGACAGCTTTATAAAACACGCAAACAGCTTTATAAAACAAACAATCATCTTTATAAAACACACAAACAGCTTTATTAATTACGCAAACAGATTTATAAAACACGCAAACAGCTTTATAAAACACAGAAACAGCTATATTAAAACAGAACCCGCTTTATAAAACACACAGACAGTTTATAAAAAACACAAACAGCTTTATAAAGCACGCAAACAGCCTTATGAAACATGCAAAGAGCTTTATAAAACATGGAAAGAGCTTTATAAAACACGCAACCAGCTTTATGAAACATGCAAACAGGTACATGAAACACACAAACAGTTTATAAAAGACACAAACAGCTTCATAAAACACGCAAAAAGATTTATAAAACACGCCAAAAGCTTTATAAAACACACAAACAGTTTTATAAAACCCGCAAACAGCTTTATGAAACACACAAACAGCTTTGAAAAAGACACAAACAGCTTTATAAAACACAAAGACAACTTTATAAAACAAACGGACAGATGCATAAAACATGCAAACAGCTTGATAAAACACATCGACAGCTTTATAAAACATCATCATTTGACACACAAACAGCTTTATAAAAAAAACAAACAGCTTTATAGAACTTGCAAACAGGCTTGCAAAACACGCAAACAGCTTTATAAAACACGCAAACAGCTTTATAAATCACGCAAACAGCTTTATAAAACATGCAAGAGTTTTATAAAACACGCAAACAGCTTTATAAAACATGGAAAGAGCTTTATAAAACACGTAAACCACTACATAAAACAAGCAAACAGCTACATGAAACACACAGTTTATAAAAGACACAAACAGCTTTCAAAACACGCAACAAGCTTTATAAAACACGCCAACAGCTTTATAAAACACACAAACAGTTTGATAAAACACGCAAACAGCTTTATAAATCACGCCAACAGCTTTATAAAACATGCAAGAGTTTTATAAAACACGCAAACAGCTTTATAAAACATGGAAAGAGCTTTATAAAACACGTAATCCACTACATAAAACAAGCAAACAGCTTTATAAAATACGCCAACAACTTCAAAAAACACACAGACAGCTATATAAAACACACAGACAGATACATAAAACATGCAAACAGCTTTATAAAATACACAGGCAGCTTTATAAAACACGCAAACAGCTTTATAAAGCACACAAACAGCTTTATGAAACACACAAACAGCTTTATAAAACATGCAAACAGCTTTATAAAATAGGCCAACAGCTTTATAAAACACACAGAAAAATTTATACAACAATCGTAAAGCTTTATAAAACACACAATCAACTTTAGAAATCACACAAATAGCTTTATAAAACAAACAAACAGCTATATTAAACACAGAACCCGCTGTATAAAACTCACAGACAGCTTTATAAAAAACACAGTCAGCTTTATAAAGCACGCAAAAGCTTTATGAAACATGCAAAGAGCTTAAAAAACACGCAAACAGCTTTAAAAAACATGGAAAGACCTTTATAAAACACGCAACCATCTTTATGAATCATGCAAACAACTTGATAAAACATGGAAAGAGCTTTATAAAACACGCAAACAGCTTCATGAAACACGCAAAGAGCTACGTGAAACACACCAACAGTTTATAAAAGACACAAACAGCTTTATAAAACACGCAAGAAGCTTTATAAAACACGCCACTAGCTTTAAAAAACACACAAACAGTTTTATAAAACACACAAACAGCTTTATAAAACACTCAAACAGCTTTGTAAAAGACACAAACAGCTTTATAAAACTCATAGACAAGTTTATAAAACACGCGGACAGCTTTATAAAACACACAGACACCTATATAAAACACACAGACAGCTGCAAAAAACATGCAAACAGCTTTATCAAACATGCAAACAGATTTATTAGACACACAAACAGCTTTATAAAAAACACAAACAGCTTTATAGAACTTGCAAACAGGCTTTATAAAACATGGAAAGAGCTTTATAAAACACGCAAACAGCTTCATAAAACACGCAAACAGCTACATGAGACGGATAGATAGCCATATAAAACAAGCAAACAGCTTTAAGAAACACACAAACAGCTTTATGAAACACAAAGACAGCATTATCAAACACGCAAACAGCTTTATAAAACACGCAAACAGGTTATTTAAAACATGCAAACTGTTTTTTAAAACGCACAAACGGCTTTATAAAACACACATACAGCTTTATAAAAGACACAAGCAGCTTTTTAAAACACACAAACAACTTTATAAAACATCCAAACAGCTTTATTAGATACACAAACAGCTTTATAAAATACGCCAACAGCTTTATAAAACACACAGACAGCTTTATAAAAGACACAAACAGCTTTTTAAAACACACAAACAACTTTATAAAACACCCAAACAGCTTTATTAGACACACAAACAGGTTTATAAAATACGCCAACAGCTTTATAAAACACACAGACAGCTATATAAAACACACAGACAGCTACATAAAACATGCAAACAGCTTTTTAAAATACACAGACAGCTTTATAAAACACGCAAACAGCTTTATAAAACAAACAATCATCTTTATAAAACACACAAACAGCTTTATTAATTACGCAAACAGATTTATAAATCACGCAAACAGCTTTATAAAACACAGAAACAGCTATATTAAAACAGAACCCGCTTTATAAAACACACAGACAGTTTATAAAAAACACAAACAGCTTTATAAAGCACGCAAACAGCCTTATGAAACATGCAAAGAGCTTTATAAAACATGGAAAGAGCTTTATAAAACACGCAACCAGCTTTATGAAACATGCAAACAGGTACATGAAACACACAAACAGTTTATAAAAGACACAAACAGCTTCATAAAACACGCAAAAAGATTTATAAAACACGCCAAAAGCTTTATAAAACACACAAACAGTTTTATAAAACCCGCAAACAGCTTTATGAAACACACAAACAGCTTTGAAAAAGACACAAACAGCTTTATAAAACACAAAGACAACTTTATAAAACAAACGGACAGATGCATAAAACATGCAAACAGCTTGATAAAACACATCGACAGCTTTATAAAACATCATCATTTGACACACAAACAGCTTTATAAAAAAAACAAACAGCTTTATAGAACTTGCAAACAGGCTTGCAAAACACGCAAACAGCTTTATAAAACACGCAAACAGCTTTATAAATCACGCAAACATCTTTATAAAACATGCAAGAGTTTTATAAAACACGCAAACAGCTTTATAAAACATGGAAAGAGCTTTATAAAACACGTAAACCACTACATAAAACAAGCAAACAGCTACATGAAACACACAGTTTATAAAAGACACAAACAGCTTTCAAAACACGCAACAAGCTTTATAAAACACGCCAACAGCTTTATAAAACACACAAACAGTTTGATAAAACACGCAAACAGCTTTATAAAATACGCCAACAGCTGTACAGAACACACAAACAACTTTATAAAACAATCATAAAGCTTTATTAAACACACAAACAATTTTAGAAACCACACAAATAGCTTTATAAAACACTCAAACAGCTTTACAAAACAAACAAATGGCTTTAGAAAAAACACAAACAGCTTTATAAAACACGCAAGCAGCTTTATGAAACAAGCAAACAGCTTTATAAAACACGCAAACAGGTTTTATAAAACATGGAAAGAGCTTTATAAAACATGCAAACAGATTTATGAAACACGCAAACAGCTACATTGAAACACACAGTTTATAAAAGACACAAACAGCTTTGTAAAAGACAAAAACAGCTTTATAAAACACACAGAGAGCTATATAAAACATGCAAACAGCTTTATAAAACACACAAACAACTTTATAAAACACACAAACAACTTTATAAAACATGCAAACAGCGTTATTAGACACACAAACAGCTTTATAAAAACACAAACAGCTTTATAGAACTTGCAAACAGGCTTACAAAACACGCAAACAGCTTTAACAAAACACGCAAACAGCTTTAAAAAAGACGCAAACAGCTTTATAAAACATTCAAGAGATTTATAAAACACGCAAACAACTTTATAGAACATACAAACAGCTATATAAAACAAGCAAACAGCTTTATAGAACATACAGACAGCTTTATAGAACACACAAACAACTTTAGAAATGACACAAACAGCTTTATAAAACACATATACAGCATTATAAAACACACATACAGCTTAATAGAACACGCAAACAGATTTATAAAAGCCACAAATAGCTTTATAAAACACACAAACAGCTTTATAAAACAAACAAACAGCTTTATGAAACACTCATACGCTTAATAAAACACGCAAACAGATTTATAAAACACACAAATAGCTTTATAAAACACACAAACAGCTTTATAAACAGACAAACAGCTTTATAAAACTTCCAAACAAGCTTATAAAACAAGCAAACAGCTTTATAAAACCTGCAAAGAGCTTTATAAAACACGCAAACAGCATCAGAAAACAAGCAAACAGCTTCATGAGACACATAAACAGCCATATAAAACAAGCAAACAGCTTTAAAAAACAAGCAAAGAGCTTTATAAAACACGCAAACAGCTTCACAAAACACGCAACCAGCTTCATGAGACACATAAACAGCCATATAAAACAAGCATACAGCTTTAAAAAACATACAAACAACTTTATAAAACATGCAAACATCTTATTTAAAACATGCAAACTGTTTTTTAAAACACACAAACAGCTTTATAAAACACAACTACAGCTTTATAAAAGACACAAACAGCTTTATAAAACATGCAAACAGCTTTATAGAACATACAAATTGATTTATAAAACACAAAAACAAGTTTAGAAACGACACAAAGAGCTTTATAAAACACACAAACTGCTTTATAAAACAAACAAACAGCTTTATAAACACACAAACAGCTTTATAAACACACAAACAGCTTTATAGAACTTCCAAACAAGCTTATAAAACAAGCAAACAGCTTTATAAAACCTGCAAAGAGCTGTATAAAACACGCAAACAGCATCAGAAAACATGCAAACTGCTTCATGAGACACATAAACAGCCATATAAAACAAGCAAACAGCTTTAAAAAACAAGCAAACAGCTTTATAAAACACGAAAACAGCTTCATAAAACACACAAACAGCTTCATGAGACACATAAACAGCCATATAAAACAAGCAAACAGCTTTAGAAAACACACAAGCAGCTTTATAAAACACAAACACAGCTTTATCAAACACGTAAACAGCTTAACAAAACACGCAAATAGGTTATTTAAAACATGCAAACTGTTTTTTAAAACACACATACAGCTTTAAAAAAGACACAAACAGCTTTATAAAACACATAAACAGTTTTATAAAACATGCAAACAGCTTTATAAAATACGCCAACAGCTTTATAAAACACACAGAGAGCTAATTAAAACACACAGACAGCTACATAAAACATGCAAACAGCTTTGAAAATACACAGACAGCTTTATAAAAAACGCAAAAAGCTTTATAACGCTCACAAACAACTATATAAAACACACAAATAGCTTTATAAAACACTCAAACAGCTTTATAAATCTAACAAACAGCTTTATAAAACACACATACAGCTTTAAAAAACTCACAAACAGCTTTATAAAAAACACAATCAACTTCAGAAACCACACAAATAGCTTTATAAAACACACAAACTGCTTTATAAAGTACACAGACAGCTTTATAAAACAGACAGAAAGCTTTATAAAAAACACAAACAGCTTTATATAACACACAAACAGCTTCATAACACACGCAAATATCTTCATGAGGCACATAAAGAGCCATATAAAACAAGCAAACAGCTTTAAAAAACACACAAACAGCTTTATAAAACACAAACACAGCTTTATCAAACACGCAAACAGCTTAATAAAACACACAAATAGGTTATTTAAAACATGCAAACTGTTTTTTAAAACACACATACAGCTTTAAAAAAGACACAAACAGCTTTATAAAACATGCAAATAGCTTTATTAGACACACAAACAGCTTTATAAAAACACAAACAGCTTTATAGAACTTGCAAACAGGCTTACGAAACACGCAAACAGCTTTAAAAAACACGCAACCAGCTTTATAAAACACACAAACATCTTTATAAAACATGCAAGAGAATTATAAAACACGCAAACAACTTTATAGAACATACAAACAGCTATATAAAACACACAAACAGCTTTATAGAACATACAGACAGCTTTATAGAACACACAAACAACTTTAGAAACGACACAAAGAGCTTTATAAAACACACAAACTGCTTTATAAAACAAACAAACAGCTTTATAAAACACTCATACAGCTTAATAAAACACGCAAACAGATTTATAAAACACACAAATAGCTTAATAAAACACACAAACAGCTTTATAAACACACAAACAGCTTTATAAAACTTCCAAACAAGCTTATAAAACAAGCAAACAGCTTTATAAAACCTGCAAAGAGCTTTATAAAACACGCAAACAGCATCAGAAAACAAGCAAACAGCTTCATGAGACACATAAACAGCCATATAAAACAAGCAAACAGCTTTAAAAAACAAGCAAAGAGCTTTATAAAACACGCAAACAGCTTCACAAAACACGCAACCAGCTTCATGAGACACATAAACAGCCATATAAAACAAGCATACAGCTTTAAAAAACACACAAACAACTTTATAAAACATGCAAACATCTTATTTAAAACATGCAAACTGTTTTTTAAAACACACAAACAGCTTTATAAAACACAACTACAGCTTTATAAAAGACACAAACAGCTTTATAAAACATGCAAACAGCTTTATAGAACATACAAACCGATTTATAAAACACAAAAACAAGTTTAGAAACGACACAAAGAGCTTTATAAAACACACAAACTGCTTTATAAAACAAACAGCTTTATAAACACACAAACAGCTTTATAAACACACAAACAGCTTTATAGAACTTCCAAACAAGCTTATAAAACAAGCAAACAGCTTTATAAAACCTGCAAAGAGCTGTATAAAACATGCAAACAGCATCAGAAAACACGCAAACTGCTTCATGAGACACATAAACAGCCATATAAAACAAGCAAACAGCTTTAAAAAACAAGCAAACAGCTTTATAAAACACGAAAACAGCTTCATAAAACATGCAAACAGTTTCATGAGACACATAAACAGACATATAAAACAAGCAAACAGCTTTAGAAAAAACACAAGCAGCTTTATAAAACACAAACACAGCTTTATCAAACACGCAAACAGCTTAATAAAACACGCAAATAGGTTATTTAAAACATGCAAACTCTTTTCTAAAACACACATACCGCTTTAAAAAAGACACAAACAGCTTTATAAAACACACAGACAGCTTTATAAAAACAGAAACAACTTTGTAAACCTCACGAACAGCTTTATAGAATTTGCAAATAGGCTTATAAAACACGCAAACAGCTTTATAAAACATGCAACCAGCTTAATAAAACATTCAAAGAGCGTTATAAAAAACGCAATCAGCTTTATAAAACACGCAAACATCGTAATAAAACACGCAAACAGCTTCATAACACATGCAAATATCTTCATGAGGCACATAAAGAGCCATATAAAACAAGCAAACAGCTTTAAAAAACACACAAACAGCTTCATAAAACACACAAACAGCTTTATAAAACACACAAACAGCTTTATAAAACGCGCAAAAATTTTAATAAAACACGCAAACTGCATTATAAAACACACAAACAGCTTTATAAAACACACAATCAGCTTTATAAAACACACAAAGAGCTTTATAAAATACTCAAAGAGCTTTACAAAAGACGCAAACAGCTTCATAAAACACACAAACAGCGTTATAAAATACACAGACAGCTTTATAAAACACGCAAACAGCTTTATAAAATACGCCAACAGCTTTATAAAACACACAGAGAGCTAATTAAAACACACAGACAGCTACATAAAACATGCAAACAGCTTTGAAAATACACAGACAGCTTTATAAAAAACGCAAAAAGCTTTATAACGCTCACAAACAGCTATATAAAACACACAAATAACTTTATAAAACACTCAAACAGCTTTATAAATCTAACAAACAGCTTTATAAAACACACATACAGCTTTAAAAAACTCACAAACAGCTTTATAAAAAACACAACTTCAGAAACCACACAAATAGCTTTATAAAACACACAAACTGCTTTATAAAATACACAGACAGCTTTATAAAACACACAGAAAGCTTTATAAAAAACACAAACAGCTTTATATAACACGCAAACAGCTTCATAACACACGCAAATATCTTCATGAGGCACATAAACAGCCATATAAAACAAGCAAACAGCTTTATAAAACACAAACACAGCTTTATCAAACACGCAAACAGCTTAATAAAACACGCAAATAGGTTATTTAAAACATGCAAACTGTTTTTTTAAAACACACATACAGCTTTAAAAAAGACATAAACAGCTTTATAAAACATGCAAACAGCGTTATTAGACACACAAACAGCTTTATAAAAACACAAACAGCTTTATAGAACTTGCATACAGGCTTACAAAACACGCAAATAGCTTTAAAAAACACGCAACCAGCTTTATAAAACACGCAAACAGCTTTATAAAACATGCAAGAGATTTATAAAACACACAAACAACTTTATAGAACATACAAACAGCTATATAAAACAAGCAAACAGCTTTATAGAACATACAGACAGCTTTATAGAACACACAAACAACTTTAGAAACGACACAATGAGCTTTATAAAACACACAAACAGCTTTATAAAATACGCCAACAGCTTCAAAAAACGCACAGACAGCTATATAAAACACACAGCCAGATACATAAAACATGCAAACAGCTTTATAAAATACACAGGCAGCTTTATAA
Source organism: Carcharodon carcharias (assembly GCF_017639515.1). Classification (NCBI taxonomy): domain Eukaryota; kingdom Metazoa; phylum Chordata; class Chondrichthyes; order Lamniformes; family Lamnidae; genus Carcharodon; species Carcharodon carcharias. The sequence continues at coordinate 525,887 of NW_024470723.1, forward strand.
AACACGCAAACAGCTTTATAAAGCACACAAACAGCTTTATGAAACACACAAACAGCTTTATAAAACATGCAAACAGCTTTATAAAATAGGCCAACAGCTTTATAAAACACACAGAAAAATTTATACAACAATCGTAAAGCTTTATAAAACACACAATCAACTTTAGAAATCACACAAATAGCTTTATAAAACAAACAAACAGCTATATTAAACACAGCTTTATATAAAACACAATCAGCTTTATAAAGCACGCGAAAGCTTTATGAAACATGCAAAGAGCTTAAAAAACACGCAAACAGCTTTAAAAAACATGGAAAGACCTTTATAAAACACGCAACCATCTTTATGAATCATGCAAACAACTTTATAAAACATGGAAAGAGCTTTATAAAACACGCAAACAGCTTCATGAAACACGCAAAGAGCTACGTGAAACACACCAACAGTTTATAAAAGACACAAACAGCTTTATAAAACACGCAAGAAGCTTTATAAAACACGCCACCAGCTTTACAAAACACACAAACAGTTTTATAAAACACACAAACAGCTTTATAAAACACTCAAACAGCTTTGTAAAAGACACAAACAGCTTTATAAAACTCATAGACAAGTTTATAAAACACACGGACAGTTTTATAAAACACACAGACACCTATATAAAACACACAGACAGCTGCAAAAAACATGCAAACAGCTTTATCAAACATGCAAACAGATTTATTAGACACACAAACAGCTTTATAAAAAACATAAACAGCTTTATAGAACTTGCAAACAGGCTTTATAAAACATGGAAAGAGCTTTATAAAACACGCAAACAGCTTCATAAAACACGCAAACAGCTACATGAGACAGATAGATAGCCATATAAAACAAGCAAACAGCTTTAAGAAACACACAAACAGCTTTATGAAACACAAAGACAGCGTTATCAAACACGCAAACAGCTTTATAAAACACACAAACAGGTTATTTAAAACATGCAAACTGTTTTTTAAAACGCACAAACGGCTTTATAAAACACACATACAGCTTTATAAAAGACACAAACAGCTTTTTAAAACACACAAACAACTTTATAAAACATCCAAACAGCTTTATTAGACACACAAACAGCTTTATAAAATACGCCAACAGCTTTATAAAACACACAGACAGCTTTATAAAAGACACAAACAGCTTTTTAAAACACACAAACAACTTTATAAAACACCCAAACAGCTTTATTAGACACACAAACAGGTTTATAAAATACGCCAACAGCTTTATAAAACACACAGACTGCTATATAAAACACACAGACAGCTACATAAAACATGCAAACAGCTTTTTAAAATACACAGACAGCTTTATAAAACACGCAAACAGCTTTATAAAACAAACAATCATCTTTATAAAACACACAAACAGCTTTATTAATTACGCAAACAGATTTATAAAACACGCAAACAGCTTTATAAAACACAGAAACAGCTATATTAAAACAGAACCCGCTTTATAAAACACACAGACAGTTTATAAAAAACACAAACAGCTTTATAAAGCACGCAAACAGCCTTATGAAACATGCAAAGAGCTTTATAAAACATGGAAAGAGCTTTATAAAACACGCAACCAGCTTTATGAAACATGCAAACAGGTACATGAAACTCACAAACAGTTTATAAAAGACACAAACAGCTTCATAAAACACGCAAAAAGATTTATAAAACACGCCAAAAGCTTTATAAAACACACAAGCAGTTTTATAAAACCCGCAAACAGCTTTATGAAACACACAAACAGCTTTGAAAAAGACACAAACAGCTTTATAAAACACAAAGACAACTTTATAAAACAAACGGACAGATACATAAAACATGCAAACAGCTTGATAAAACACATCGACAGCTTTATAAAACATCTTTATTTGACACACAAACAGCTTTATAAAAAAAACAAACAGCTTTATAGAACTTGCAAACAGGCTTGCAAAACACGCAAACAGCTTTATAAAACACGCAAACAGCTTTATAAATCACGCAAACAGCTTTATAAAACATGCAAGAGTTTTATAAAACACGCAAACAGCTTTATAAAACACGTAAACCACTACATAAAACAAGCAAACAGCTACATGAAACACACAAACAGTTTATAAAAGACACAAACAGCTTTCAAAACACGCAACAAGCTTTATAAAACACGCCAACAGCTTTATAAAACACACAAACAGTTTGATAAAACACGCAAACAGCTTTATAAATCACGCCAACAGCTTTATAAAACATGCAAGAGTTTTATAAAACACGCAAACAGCTTTATAAAACATGGAAAGAGCTTTATAAAACACGTAATCCACTACAAAAAACAAGCAAACAGCTACATGAAACACACAAACAGTTTATAAAAGACACAAACAGCTTACAAAACACGCAACAAGCTTTATAAAACACGCCAACAGCTATATAAAACACACAAACAGTTCGATAAAACACGCAAACAGCTTTATAAAACACGCAAACAGCTTCATAACACACGCAATCAGCTTCATGAGACACACAAACAGACATATAAAACAAGCAAACCGCTTTATAAAATACAAAGACAGCTTTATAAAACACAGGGACAGCTTTATAAAACACAGAGACAGCTATATAAAACACACAGACAGCTATATAAAAAATGCAAACAGCTTTATAAAATACACAGACAGCTTTATAAAACACGCAAACAGCTTTATAAAACACACAAACAGCTATATAAAACACACAGACAGCATTATAAAACACACAAACAGCTTCATAACTTACGCAAATATCTTCATGAGGCACTTAAACAGCCATATAAAACAAGCAAACAGCTTTAAAAAACACACAAGCAGCTTTAAAAAACACAAAGACAGCTTTATCAAACACGCAGACAGCTTTATAAAACACGCAAACAGGTTTTTTAAAACACACAAACAGCTTTATAAAACACACATACAGCTTTATAAAAGACACAAACAGCTTTATAAAACACACAGACAGCTTTATAAAACACACGGACAGCTTTATAAAACACACGGACACCTTTATAAAATACACAGACATCCATAGAAAACATACAGACAGCTACATAAAACATGCAAACAGCTTGATAAAATACACAGACAGCTTTATAAAACACACAAAAAGCTTTATAAAACACACAAACAGTTTTATAAAACACACAAACAGCGTTATGAAACACACAATCAGCTGTTTAGAGCACACAAACAACTTTATAACACAATCGTAAAGCTTTATAAAACACACAAGCAACTTTAGTAACCACACAAATATATTTATAAAACACACAAACTGCTTTATAAAATACACAGACAGCTTTATAAAACACGCAAACAGCTTTATAAAAAACACAAACAGCTTTATAAAACACACAAACATCTTTATAAAACACACAAACAGCTTTATAAAATACGCCAACAACTTCAAAAAACACACAGACAGCTATATAAAACACACAGACAGATACATAAAACATGCAAACAGCTTTATAAAACATGCAAGAGAATTATAAAACACGCAAACAACTTTATAGAACATACAAACAGCTATATAAAACACACAAACAGCTTTATAGAACATACAGACAGCTTTATAGAACACACAAACAACTTTAGAAACGACACAAAGAGCTTTATAAAACACACAAACTGCTTTATAAAACAAACAAACAGCTTTATAAAACACTCATACAGCTTAATAAAACACGCAAACAGATTTATAAAACACACAAATAGCTTAATAAAACACACAAACAGCTTTATAAACACACAAACAGCTTTATAAAACTTCCAAACAAGCTTATAAAACAAGCAAACAGCTTTATAAAACCTGCAAAGAGCTTTATAAAACACGCAAACAGCATCAGAAAACAAGCAAACAGCTTCATGAGACACATAAACAGCCATATAAAACAAGCAAACAGCTTTAAAAAACAAGCAAAGAGCTTTATAAAACACGCAAACAGCTTCACAAAACACGCAACCAGCTTCATGAGACACATAAACAGCCATATAAAACAAGCATACAGCTTTAAAAAACACACAAACAACTTTATAAAACATGCAAACATCTTATTTAAAACATGCAAACTGTTTTTTAAAACACACAAACAGCTTTATAAAACACAACTACAGCTTTATAAAAGACACAAACAGCTTTATAAAACATGCAAACAGCTTTATAGAACATACAAACCGATTTATAAAACACAAAAACAAGTTTAGAAACGACACAAAGAGCTTTATAAAACACACAAACTGCTTTATAAAACAAACAGCTTTATAAACACACAAACAGCTTTATAAACACACAAACAGCTTTATAAAACTTCCAAACAAGCTTATAAAACAAGCAAACAGCTTTATAAAACCTGCAAAGAGCTTTATAAAACACGCAAACAGCATCAGAAAACAAGCAAACAGCTTCATGAGACACATAAACAGCCATATAAAACAAGCAAACAGCTTTAAAAAACAAGCAAAGAGCTTTATAAAACACGCAAACAGCTTCACAAAACACGAAACCAGCTTCATGATACACATAAACAGCCATATAAAACAAGCATACAGCTTTAAAAAACACACAAACAACTTTATAAAACATGCAAACATCTTATTTAAAACATGCAAACTGTTTTTTAAAACACACAAACAGCTTTATAAAACACAACTACAGCTTTATAAAAGACACAAACAGCTTTATAAAACATGCAAACAGCTTTATAGAACATACAAACCGATTTATAAAACACAAAAACAAGTTTAGAAACGACACAAAGAGCTTTATAAAACACAAAAACTGCTTTATAAAACAAACAGCTTTATAAACACACAAACAGCTTTATAAACACACAAACAGCTTTATAGAACTTCCAAACAAGCTTATAAAACAAGCAAACAGCTTTATAAAACCTGCAAAGAGCTGTATAAAACATGCAAACAGCATCAGAAAACACGCAAACTGCTTCATGAGACACATAAACAGCCATATAAAACAAGCAAACAGCTTTAAAAAACAAGCAAACAGCTTTATAAAACACGAAAACAGCTTCATAAAACATGCAAACAGTTTCATGAGACACATAAACAGACATATAAAACAAGCAAACAGCTTTAGAAAAAACACAAGCAGCTTTATAAAACACAAACACAGCTTTATCAAACACGCAAACAGCTTAATAAAACACGCAAATAGGTTATTTAAAACATGCAAACTCTTTTTTAAAACACACATACCGCTTTAAAAAAGACACAAACAGCTTTATAAAACACACAGACAGCTTTATAAAACACATGGACAGCTTTGTAAAACACATGGACAGCTTTATAAAACACACAGACAGCTTTATAAAAACAGAAACAACTTTGTAAACCTCATGAACAGCTTTATAGAATTTGCAAATAGGCTTATAAAACACGCAAACAGCTTTATAAAACATGCAACCAGCTTAATAAAACATTCAAAGAGCGTTATAAAAAACGCAATCAGCTTTATAAAACATGCAAACATCGTAATAAAACACGCAAACAGCTTCATAACACATGCAAATATCTTCATGAGGCACATAAAGAGCCATATAAAACAAGCAAACAGCTTTAGAAAACACACAAACAGCTTCATAAAACACACAAACAGCTTTATAAAACACACAAACAGCTTTATAAAACGCGCAAAAATTTTAATAAAACACGCAAACTGCATTATAAAACACACAAACAGCTTTATAAAACACACAATCAGCTTTATAAAACACACAAAGAGCTTTATAAAATACTCAAAGAGCTTTATAAAAGACGCAAACAGCTTCATAAAACACACAAACAGCGTTATAAAATACACAGACAGCTTTATAAAACACGCAAACAGCTTTATAAAATACGCCAACAGCTTTATAAAACACACAGAGAGCTAATTAAAACACACAGACAGCTACATAAAACATGCAAACAGCTTTGAAAATACACAGACAGCTTTATAAAAAACGCAAAAAGCTTTATAACGCTCACAAACAGCTATATAAAACACACAAATAACTTTATAAAACACTCAAACAGCTTTATAAATCTAACAAACAGCTTTATAAAACACACATACAGCTTTAAAAAACTCACAAACAGCTTTATAAAAAACACAACTTCAGAAACCACACAAATAGCTTTATAAAACACACAAACTGCTTTATAAAATACACAGACAGCTTTATAAAAAACACAAACAGCTTTATAAAGCACGCAAACTGCTTTATGAATCATGCAAAGAGCTTTATAAAACACGCAAACAGCTTTATAAAACATGGAAAGAGCTTTATGAAACACGCATCCAGCTTTATAAAACACACAAACAGCTTTGTAAAAGACACAAACAGCTTTATAAAACCGACAGACAGCTTTATAAAACACACAGACAGTTATATAAAACTCACAGACAACTAAATAAAACATGCAAACAGCTTTATAAAACACACAAAGAGCTTCATAAAACACTGAATCAGCTTTATAAAACACACAAATAACTTTATAAAACATTCAAACAGCTTTATTAGACACACAAACAGCTTTATAAAACACACAAACAGCTTTATAAAACACACAAACAGCTTTATAAAACAAGCAAACAGCTTTATAGAACATATAAACAGCTTTATAAAAGACACAAAAAGCTTTATAAAACACACAAACGACTTTAGAAACAACAAAAAGACCTTTATAAAACACACAAACTGCTTTATAAAACAAACAAACAAGCTTATAAAACAAGCAAACAGCTTTATAAAACCTGCAAAGAGCTTTATAAAACACGCAAATAGCATCAGAAAACACGCAAACTGCTTCATGAGACACATAAACAGATATATAAAACAAGCAAACAGCTTTTAAAAAACAAGCAAACAGCTTTATAAAACACGAAAACAGCTTCATAAAACACGCAAACAGCTTCATGAGACACATAAACTGCCATATAAAACAAGCAAACAGCTTTAAAAAACACACAAACAGCTTTATAAAACACAAACAGAGCTTTATCAAACACACAAACAGCGTTATAAAACACGCAAATAGGTTATTTAAAACATGCAAACTGTTTTTTAAAATACCTTTATAAAACTCACAGACAGATTTATAAAACACACGGACAGCTTTATAAAACACACAGACAGCTTTAAAGATCACACGGACAGCTGTATAAAACGCACAGACAGCTACATAAAACATGCAAACAGCTTTATAAAACAAACACACATGTTTATAAAACACACAAACAGCTTTATAAAACACGCAAACAGATTTATAAAACACGCAAACAGCTTTATAAAACACACAAACAGCTATATTTAGCACAGAACCCGCTTTATAAAACACACAGACAGCTTTATAAAAAACAGAAAACAGCTTTATAAAGCACGCAAACAGCTTTGTGACACATGCAAAGAGCTTTATAAAACATGCAACCAGCTTTATGAAACATGTAAACAGCTTTATAAAACATGGAAAGAGCTTTATAAAACATGCAAACAGCTTCATAAAACACGCAAACAGCTACATGAAACACACAAACAGTTTATAAAAGAACAAACAGCTTCATAAAACACGAAAAATCTTTATAAAACACGCCAACAGCTTTATAAAACACACAAACAGCTTTGTAAAAGACACAAACAGCTTTATGAAACAGACAGCTTTATAAAACACATGGACACCTTTATAGTACACACAGACAGGCATATAAAACTCACAGACAGCTATATAAAACATGCACACAGCTTTATAAAACATAGTGACACCTTTATAAAACACACAAACAGCTTTATTAGAAACACAAACAGCTTTATAAAACACGCAAACAGCTTTATAAAACAGACAAACAGCTTTGTAAAAGACAGAAACTGCTTTATAAAACACAAAGACAGCTACATAAAACATGCAAACAGCTTTATAAAACACACAGACAGCTTTATAAAACACGCAAACAGCATTATAAATCATGCAAACAGTTTTATTAAACACACAAGCAGCTTTATAAAAAAACAAACAGCTTTACAGAACTTGCAAACAGCCTTACAAAACACGCAAACAGCTTTGTAAAAGACACAAACAGCTTTATAAAACACAAAGACAGCTACATAAAACATGCAAGAGTTTTATAAAACACGCAAACAGCTTTATAAAACACACAAACAGCTTTGTGAAAGACAGAAACATAATTATAAAACAGACAGACAGCTTTATAAAACACATGGACAGTTTTATAAAACACACAGACAGCTATATAAAACTCACAGACAGCTACATAAAACATGCAAACAAATATATGAAACACACACACAGCTTTATAAAACACGCAAACTGCTTCATAAAACACGCACACAGCTACATGAAACACACAGTTTATAAAGGACACAAACAGTTTTATAAAACACGCAAACAGCTTTATAAAATACACAAACAGCTTTGTAAAAGACACAAACAGCTTTATAAAACAGACAGACAGCTTTATAAAACACAGGGACAGCTTTATAAAACACATAAACATCTGTATAAAACTCACAGACAGCTACATAAAACATGCAAACAGCCATATGAAACACACAGACAGCTTTAGAAAACACGCAAACAGCTTCATAAAACACTGAATCAGCTTTGTAAGACACACAAACAACTTTATAAAACATGCAAATAGCTTTATTAGACACACAAACAGTTTTATAAAACACACAAACAGCTTTATAAAACACACAAACAGCTTTATAAAACAAGCAAACAGCTTTATAGAACATACAAACAATTTTATAAAACACGCAAACAGCTTTATAAAACACGCAAACAGCTTTATAGAACATACAAACGGCTTTATGAAACACACAAACAACTTTAGAAATGACAAAAAGAGCTTTATAAAACACACAAACTGCTTTATAAAACAAACTAACAGCTTTATCAAACACACGTACAGCTTTATAAACACACAAACAGCTTTATAGAACTTCCAAACAAACTTATAAAACAAGCAAACAACTTAATAATACATTCAAAAAGCTTTATAAAACACGCAAACAGCTTCATAAAACACGGAAACAGCTTCATGAAACACATAAACAGCCATATAAAACAAGCAAACAGCTTTAAAAAACACACAAACAGCTTTATAATACACAAAGACAGCTTTATCAAACACGCAAATAGCTTTATAAAACACGCAAACAGGTTATTTAAAACATGCAAACTGTTTTTTAAAACACGCATACAGCTTTATAAAAGGCACAAACAGCTTTATAAAACACACAGACAGCTTTATAAAACACACAGACAGCTATACAAAACACACAGACAGCTACATAAAACATGCAAACAGCTTTATAAAACAAACATGTTTATAAAACACACAAACAGCTTTATAAAACAAGCAAACAGATTTATAAAACACGCAAACAGCTTTATAAAACACACAAGCAGGTATATTAAACACAGAACCAGCTTTATAAAACACACAGACAGCTTTATAAAAAACACAAACAGCTTTATAAAGCACGCAAACAGCTTTATGAAACATGCAAAGAGCTTTATAAAACATGCAAAGAGCTTCATAAAACACTGAATCAGCTTTATAAAACACACAAACAACTTAATAAAACATGCAAACAGCTTTATTAGACACACAAACAGCTTTATGAAACACACAAACAGCTTTATAAAACACACAAACAGCTTTATAAAAGACACAAAAAGCTTTGTAAAACACACAAACAACTTTAGAAACGACACAAAGAGCTTTATAAAACACACAAACTGCTTTATAAAACAAACAAACAGCCTTATAAAACACTCTTTCAGCTTTATAAAACACGCAAACAGATTTATAAAACACACAAATAGCTTTATAAAACACACAAATAGCTTGATAAACACACAAACTGCTTTATATAACTTCCAAACAAGCTTATAAAACAAGCAAACAGCTTTATAAAACCTGCAAAGAGCTTTATAAAGCACGCAAACAGCATCGGAAAACACGCAAACTGCTTCATGAGACACATAAACAGCCATATAAAACGAGCAAAGAGCTTTAAAAAACATGGAACGAGCTTTATAAAAATGCAAACAGCTTCATAAAATACGGAAACAGCTACATGAAATGCACAGTTTATAAAAGACACAAACAGCTTTAAAAAACACGCAAAAACTTTATGAAACATGCCAACAGCTTTATAAAACACACAAACAGTTTTCTAAAACATGCAAACAGCTTTTTAAAACAGACAAACAGCTTTGTAAAAGACACAAACTGCTTTATAAAACACACAGACAGCTACATAAAATATGCAAACAGCTTTATAAAACACAAAGACAGCTTTATAAAACACACAAACAACTTTATAAATCATGCAAACAGCTTTATTAGACACACAAAGAGCTTTATAAACACACAAACAGCTTTACAGAACTTGCAAACAGGCTTACAAAACACGCAACCAGCTTTATAAAACACGCAAACAGCTTTATAAAACACGCAAACAGCATTAGAAAACATGCAAGAGTTTTATAAAACACGCAAAGAGCTTCATAAAACACGCAAACAGCTACATGAAACACACAAACAGTTTATAAAACACACAGTTTTATAAAACACGCAAACAGCTTTATAAAACACGCAAACAGCTTTGTAAAAGACACAAACAGCATTATAAAACAGACAGACAGCTTTGTAAAACACAGGGACAGCTTTATAAAACACACAGACAGCTATATAAAACTCACAGACAGCTACATAAAACATGCAAACAGCTATATGAAACACACAGACAGCTTTATAAAACACACAAAGAGCTTCATAAAACACTGAATCAGCTGTATAAAACACACACAACAGCTTTATAAAACACACAAACAGCTTTATAAAACACGCAACCAGCTTTATGAAACATGCAAACAGCTTTATAAAACATGGAAAGAGCTTTATAAAACACGCAAACAGCTTCATAAAACACGCAAAGAGCTACATGAAACACACCAACAGTTTATAAAAGACACAAACAGCTTTATAAAACACGCAAAAAGCTTTATAAAACACGCAACCAGCTTTATGAAACATGCAAACAGCTTTATAAAACATGGAAAGAGCTTTATAAAACACGCAAACAGCTTCATAAAACACACAAACAGCTTTATAAAACACACAAACAGCTTTGTAAAAGACACAGCTTTATAAAACTCACAGACAAGTTTATAAAACACACGGACAGCTTTATAAAACACACAGGCAGCTTTATAAAACACACAGACAGCTGCAAAAAACATGCAAACAGCTTTATAAAACATGCAAACAGATTTATTAGACACACAAACAGCTTTATAAAAAACGCAAGCAGCTTTATAGAACTTGCAAACTGGCTTAAAAAACACGCAAACAGCTTTATAAAACACGCAAACAGCTTTATAGAACATACAAACGTCTTTATGAAACACACGAACAACTTTAGAAACGACAAAAAGAGCTTTATAAAACACACAAACTGCTTTATAAAACAAACAAACAGCTTTATCAAACACACGTACAGCTTTATAAGACACACAAACAACTTTATAAAACATGCAAACAGCTTTATTAGACACACAAACAGCTTTATAACACACACAAACAGCTTTATAGAATTTGCAAACAGGCTTATAAAACACGCAAACAGCTTTATAAAACACGCGACCAGGTTTATAAAACATGCAAAGAGCTTTATAAGAAACGAAATCAGCTTTATAAAACATGCAAACAGCTTTTTTAGACACACAAACAGCTTTATAAAACACACAAAGAGCTTTATAAAACACACAAACAGCTTTATAGAACACGCAAACAACTTTAGAAATGACCTAAACTGCTTTATAAAACAAACAAACAGCTTTATAAAACACTCATACAGCTTTATAAAACACGCAAACAGCTTTATAAAACATGCAAGAGTTTATAAAACACGCAAACAACTTTATGAAACTTGGAAAGAGCTTTATAAAACACGCAAACAGCTTCATAAAACATGCAAACAGCTACATGAAACACACAAACAGTTTATAAAAGACACAAACTGCTTTATAAAACACGCAAAAAGCTTTATAAAACACGCCAAAAGCTTTATAAAACACACAAGCAGTTTTAGAAAACACGCAAACAGCTTTATAAAATACGCTAACAGCCGTATAGAACATACAAACAACTTTATAAAACAATCATAAGGCTTGATAAAACACACAAACAATTTTATAAACCACACAAATAGCTTTATAAAACACGCAAACAGCTTCATAGAACATGCAAACAGCTTTATAAAACACACAAACAACTTTGTAGAACTTCCAAACAAGCTTATAAAACAAGCAAACAGCTTTATAAAACCTGCAAAGAGCTTTATAAAACACGCAAACAGTATCAGAAAACACGCTAACAGCTTCATGAGACACATAAAGAGCCATATAAAACAAGCAAACAGCTTTAAAATACAAGCTAAGAGCTTTTTAAACACGCAAACAGCTTCATAAAACTCGCAAACAGCTTCATGAGACACATAAACAGCCATATAAAACAAGCAAACAGCTTTAAAAAACACAAACAGCTTTATAAAACACAAAGTCAGCTTTATCAAACACACAAAAAGTTTATAAAACACACAAAATGCTTTATAAAACACACAAACAGCTTTATAAAACACACAAACAGCTTTATGGAAGATGCAAACAGGATACTAAAACACGCCAACAGCTTCATTAAACACAGAACCCACTTTATAAAACATACAAACAACTTTATAAAACACACAGACAGCTTTATAACAGAATCCACTTTATAAAACATACAAACAACTTTATAAAACACACAGACAGCTTTATAAAACACACAAACAGCTTTATTAAGAACACAAACAGCTTTATGAAAAATGCAAAGAGCTTTATAAAATTCACAAACAACTTTAAAAAACACACATACAGCTTTATAAAACATGCAAACAGCTTTATAAAAAACGCAGCCAGCTTTATAAAACACGCAAACAGCTTTATAAAACATGCAAGAGTTTTATAAAACACGCAAACAGCTTTATAAAACATGCAAGAGTTTTATAAAACAAACAAACAGCTTTATGAAACATGGAAAGAGCTTTATAACACACGCCAACAGCTTCATAGAATATGCAAACAGCTACTTGTAACACACAAACAGTTTATAAAAGACACAAGCAGCTTTATAAAACACGCAAAAAGATTTATAAAACACGCCAACAGCTTTATAAAACACACAAACAGTTTTATAAAACACGCAAACAGCTTTATAAAACACACAAACAGCTTTGTAAAAGACACAAACAACTTTATAAAACAGACAGGCAGCTATATAAAACTCACAGACAGCTACATACAACATGCAAACAGATTTATAAAACACACAGACACCTTTATAAAACACACAAACAGCTTTATTAGACACACAAACAGCTTTATAAAACACACAAGCAGCTTTATCGAACACAAGGACAGCTTTATAAGACACACAAACAACTTTATACAACATGCAAACAGCTTTATTAGACACACAAACAGCTTTATAAAACACGCAAACAGCTTTATAAAACATGCAAGAGTTTATAAAACACGCAAACAACTTTATGAAACTTGGAAAGAGCTTTATAAAACACGCAAACAGCTTCATAAAACACGCAAACAGCTACATGAAACACACAAACAGTTTATAAAAGACACAAACTGCTTTATAAAACACACAAAAAGCTTTATTAAACACGCCAAAAGCTTTATAAAACACACAAGCAGTTTTAGAAAACACGCAAACAGCTTTATAAAATACACCAACAACCGTATAGAACATGCAAACAACTTTATAAAACAATCATAAAGCTTGATAAAACACACAAACAATTTTATAAACCACACAAATAGCTTTATAAAACACGCAAACAGCTTCATAGAACATGCAAACAGCTTTATAAAACACACAAACAACTTTATAGAACTTCCAAACAAGCTTATAAAACAAGCAAAAAGCTTTATAAAACCTGCAAAGAGCTTTATAAAACATGCAAACAGCATCAGAAAACATGCTAACAGCTTCATGAGACACATAAACAGCCATATAAAACAAGCAAACAGCTTTAAAATACAAGCAAAGAGCTTTTTAAACAAGCAAGCAGCTTCATAAAACTCGCAAACAGCTTCATGAGATACATAAACAGCCATATAAAACAAGCAAACAGCTTTAAAAAACACAAAAAGCTTTATAAAACACACAAAACGTTTTATAAAACACACAAACAGCTTTATAAAACACACAAACAGCTTTATGGAAGATGCAAACAGGATATTAAACACGCCAACAGCTATATTAAACACAGAACCCACTTTATAAAACATACAAACAACTTTATAAAACACACAGACAGCTTTATAAAACACACAAAGAGCTTTATAAAGAACACAAACAGCTTTATGAAAAATGCAAAGAACTTTATAAAATTCACAAACAGCTTTAACAAACACACATACAGCTTTATAAAACATGCAAACAGCTTTATAAAAAACGCAACCAGCTTTATAAAACACGCAAACAGCTTTATAAAACATGCAAGAGTTTTATAAAACACGCAAACAGCTTTATGAAACATGGAAAGAGCTTTATAAAACACGCCAACAGCTTCATAGTCACGCAAACAGCTACTTGTAACACACAAACAGTTTATAAAACACGCAAACAGCTTTATAAGAACACAAACAGCTTTATAAAACACACAACTTTATAAAACACGCAAACAACTTTATAAAACACGCAACCAGCTTTATAAAACATGCAAGAGTTTTCTAAAACACACAAGCAGCTTTATGAAACATGGAGAGAGCTTTATAAAACACACAAACAGCTTCATAAAACAAGCAAGCAGCTACATGAAACACACAAACAGCTTTATAAAAGACGCAGAAAGCTTTATAAAATACTCCAACAGCTTTATAAAACACAGTTTTTTAAAAAAAAACACCAACAGCTTTATAAAACACACAAACAGTTTTATAAAACACGCAAACAGCTTTATAAAACAGACAAACAGCTTTATAAAACACACAAACAGTTTTATAAAATACACAAACAGCTTTATAAAACACACAGACAGCTACATAAAACATGCAAACAGCTTTATAAAACACACAGACAGCTTTATACAACACACAGACAGCTTTATACAACACACAAACAACTTTATAAAACATGCAAACAGCTTTATTAGACACACAAACAGCTTTATAGAACTTGCAAACAGGCTTACAAAACACGCAAACAGCTTTATAAAACACGCAAACAGCTTTATAAAACACGCAAACAGCTTTAAAAAAAAAGTTTTATAAAACATGCAAACAGCTTTATAATACATGGAAAGAGCTTTATAAAACACGCAAACTGCTTCATAAAACAAGCAAACAGCTACATGAAACACACCAACAGTTTATAAGTGACACAAACAGCTTTTTAAAAACAGGTTTTTTTAAAACATGCGAACTGTTTTTTAAAACATACAAACAGCTTTATAAAACACACATACAGCTTTATAATAGATACAAACAGCTTTATAAAACACACAGACAGCTTTATAAAACACACAGACAGCTTTATAAAACACACGGACTGCTTTATAAAACACAAAGAGAGCTATATAAAACACAGAGACAGCTACATAAATCATGCAAACAGCTTTATAAAACAAACAAGCAGCTGCATAGAACACACAAACAACTTTATAAAACAATCGTAAAGCTTTTTAAAACACACAAACAACTTTAGAAATCACGCAAATAGCTTTATAAAACACACAAACAGCTTTATAAAACAAACAAACATCATGATAAAACACAAATACAGCTTTATAAAACACGCAAGCAGCTTTATGAAACACGCCACCAACTTTATGAAACATGGAAAGACCTTTTATAAAATACGCAAACAGCTTTATAAAACAAGCAAACCCCTTTATAAAACATGCAAGAGTTATATAAAACACGCAAACAGCTTCAAAAAACAAGCAAACAGCAACATGAAACACACAAACAGTTTATAAAACACGCCAACAGCTTTATAAAACACACAAACAGTTTTTATAAAACACACAAACAGCTTTATAAAACACACAGACAGCTTTATAAAACACACATACAGCTTCATAAAACACTGGATCAGCTTTATAAAACACACAAACAGCTTTATAAAACACACAAACAGCTTTATAAAACACACAAACATCTTTATAAAACAAGCAAACAGCTTTATAGAACATACAAACTGCTTTATAAAACAAACAGCTTTATAAAACACTCATACAGCTTTATAAAACAAGCAAACAGATTTATAAAACACACAAATAGCTATATAAAACACACAAACAGCTGTATAGAACTTCCAAAAAAGCTTATAAAAAGAGCATACAGCTTTAAAAAACATTCAAAGAGCTTTATACAACACGCTAACAGCTTCGGAAAAAACGCAAACAGCTTCATGAGACACATAAACAGCCAGATAAAACTAGCAAAATCTTTAAAAAACACACAAATAGCTTAATAAAACACAAAGACAGCTTTATCAAACACGCAAACAGACTTATAAAAAACACAAACAGGTTTTCTAAAACATGCAAACTGTTTTTTAAAACACACAAACAGCTTTATGAAACACACGGACAGCTTTATAAAACACAGAGAGCGCTATATAAAACACACAGACAGCTACATAAAACATGCAAACAGCTTTATAAAATAAACAGGCAGCTTTATAAACATGCAAACGGCTTTACAAAACACACAAACAGCTTTGTAAAAGACACAAACAACTTTATAAAACAGACAGGCAGCTATATAAAACTCACAGACAGCTACATACAACATGCAAACAGATTTATAAAACACACAGAAACCTTTATAAAACACACAAACAGCTTTATTAGACACACAAACAGCTTTATAAAACACACAAGCAGCTTTATCGAACACAAGGACAGCTTTATAAGACACACAAACAACTTTATACAACATGCAAACAGCTTTATTAGACACACAAACAGCTTTATAAAACACGCAAACAGCTTTATAAAACATGCAAGAGTTTATAAAACACGCAAACAACTTTATGAAACTTGGAAAGAGCTTTATAAAACACGCAAACAGCTTCATAAAACACGCAAACAGCTACATGAAACACACAAACAGTTTATAAAAGACACAAACTGCTTTATAAAACACACAAAAAGCTTTATTAAACACGCCAAAAGCTTTATAAAACACACAAGCAGTTTTAGAAAACACGCAAACAGCTTTATAAAATACACCAACAACCGTATAGAACATGCAAACAACTTTATAAAACAATCATAAAGCTTGATAAAACACACAAACAATTTTATAAACCACACAAATAGCTTTATAAAACACGCAAACAGCTTCATAGAACATGCAAACAGCTTTATAAAACACACAAACAACTTTATAGAACTTCCAAACAAGCTTATAAAACAAGCAAAAAGCTTTATAAAACCTGCAAAGAGCTTTATAAAACATGCAAACAGCATCAGAAAACACGCTAACAGCTTCATGAGACACATAAACAGCCATATAAAACAAGCAAACAGCTTTAAAATACAAGCAAAGAGCTTTTTAAACAAGCAAGCAGCTTCATAAAACTCGCAAACAGCTTCATGAGATACATAAACAGCCATATAAAACAAGCAAACAGCTTTAAAAAACACAAAAAGCTTTATAAAACACACAAAACGTTTTATAAAACACACAAACAGCTTTATAAAACACACAAACAGCTTTATGGAAGATGCAAACAGGATATTAAACACGCCAACAGCTATATTAAACACAGAACCCACTTTATAAAACATACAAACAACTTTATAAAACACACAGACAGCTTTATAAAACACACAAAGAGCTTTATAAAGAACACAAACAGCTTTATGAAAAATGCAAAGAACTTTATAAAATTCACAAACAGCTTTAACAAACACACATACAGCTTTATAAAACATGCAAACAGCTTTATAAAAAACGCAACCAGCTTTATAAAACACGCAAACAGCTTTATAAAACATGCAAGAGTTTTATAAAACACGCAAACAGCTTTATGAAA